>NC_092226.1:26987001-27282001 GCF_036320965.1 Panulirus ornatus | reverse complement strand
AACCATTACCGGGCCAAGTGAAACATTACATAGTCAAGCCAAGTTCGCAAATTTTGAAATTTAAATCGAGTCTTTTGATAGAAATCTCTGCCAAGAAAAACCTAATCCAACCTTAAAGTGTCACTTGATAAAAGATTTCAGAGAGAAGAAATGAGTACAGCAGGATAGAAAAAGTAGGAATAGAGAGACATTGAAAAGAAAATAGGGATTAAAGTAATCCATAAATTCATCAAGAGTAAATTGTCAGTTAAAGAGCAGCTCATCAGACTACAGCATTCAGAAGAAAGAATGATAGAGAATGATGTAGGGACATGTGAAGAGCTGAGAGACAAGCTCAAAAGTGTTTTCACAGCAGGAAACTCTCGCCTTAGCACCAGTGAGGTGGTGTAAGGAATATATGATAACGAGAGAAGACGCACATTGAATAATGAACAGCCTACACCGTTATGAGGTTCATGGTCCAGATGAAGCTGCTCCCTGTAGACTGAAGATGTTTGCTGCTGACACGCTTGACAAACCGCTTGAAATGTTTAAAATGTCGCTAGAGAAATGTTGATAAAATTTGTAAACAAATTCCGTACTTGTCCACATGATAAGTTTATAATACGCTCGTTGTCTGTCTTGGACAATCACTCGTTAACCAAATGGCGTCCTAGCTACATCTCTTAGTTGTATATCATCTGATTTATATTTCTTTCTTGTATCACCCCTGATAATGTGATTATTACACGAAAGTGCACTTAGGAACTTATCGTGTTTCATTTTCCCCGTGGACTTATAGGAATATTATATATATATATATATATATATATATATATATATATATATATATATATATATATATATATATATGCATATATATTTTTAAGTATTTTTTGCTTTGTCGCTGTCTTCCGCGTTTGCGAGGAAGCGCAAGGAAACAGACGAAAGAAATGGCCCAACCCACCCCCATACACATGTATATACATACACGTCCACACACGCAAATATACATACCTATACAACTCAATGTACACACATATATATACGCACACAGACACATACATATATACCCATGCACACAATTCACACTGTCTGCCTTTATTCATTCCCATCGCCACCTCGCCACACATGGAATACCATCCCCCTCCCCCCTCGTATATATATAGATATATATATATATATATATATATATATATATATATATATATATATATATATATATATATATATATATATATATATATGTATATATATGATGGTTAGTTGAGAGGAAGAAGAGGTGAGACAGGGGAAAGGATAGTTTAAAATGGAAGGGAAGACTGAGGTGTGTACAGGTTTATGGTGATGATTTTATGGAAGTGAGTTTCCTTTTGCGCATCATGTATACACCCCCGGCAGACTGGTGTGTTGTGCTACAGTCCCCTACCCTACTCATACCTTAGTCCTTCTGGTTCCATATCCTCCTCCTCAAGTGCAGTCCCATCTTCATACTCACTCTTAATTACGCTCCCTTCCTTCCTGGCACCCCAGCCCTTCCTTTCCTCGTACCTTAGCTCCCTCCCCTCATACCGTTCCAGCCCCTCCCTTCGGTCTCCTTACCTCACGGTATCCTTCGCTCCTCCCCTCCTGGTTCATCAGCCCCTCCCTTAGTGGTAATCCAGCCCCTTCCCCTCCCGGTTCCTGAATCTCAGCCACTAAAGGTACCTCAGCCCCCTTCCCGTAAGTCTCCTGCCCTCTTGGTACCCCAGTCTCATCTCCTAATGACACTTGAGCCTCCTCCCCTGATAGTACCTCATTCTCCCCCCTACCCTGATAGTACCTCATTCTCCCCCCACCCATCATGGTACCCTAACCCACTACTCTGCAGGTCTCTGCCCACGCTGACGGATGTGGTCCCCCCGCCCCGCGCCCCCACATAAATTGTAGGATGCAGATGTTTATGCTGTGCGGGCCGTCTACGTGGTCGGGAGAGCCTTTGCCCCGCACAAACCAGGGATGTGGACCATCCCGGAAGAGAGACGCATCGGAGTCCTGGTGTTGTCCTGGTCTGAGGATACAAGACTGATGGTGTCCTGGTCTGAGGAAACAACACTGGTGGTGTTCTGCTCCGAGGAAACAACACTGGTGATGTCCTGGTTTGACGATACAAGACCGGTAGTATCCTGGTCTGAGATCATACCACCAGCATAGTGATTGGGAAAGGGCATGAAGTGTGTGGTGTCTTTACTTGACCACACATCACAGGGTCTGGCAAGGCAGTATCCTCAACATTTCCTAACAGCTACATGAGGAACACAGATCCAGCAACAACAGACACGGTAGTGTGGTACTGTGTGCAAGGTTATGGGCGCGGCTGTAGGCGGGGAAATGCATGTTTGCGTGGACGCAGGCACTTACAAGGACATATCTGTGAGGGTTGGGTGTGTCAGTAAGCACAGGTATGGGCCATCATCCGGGGGACATGGGTGTCACCACGTGGAGGTACATTCTTATGCCTGGGCATGTACGTGGATGTCATTGTGGGAGTAAGTCATACGGGCTCATGGGAGAGACGATGTTGACGGGAAATATGTGGACAGAGTTCCGGTGTGAGCTTGGTCATAGAGTCAAGAGGTGGAGGTATGGAACCGTCGAAGGAAAGGGAAAGTTATGAGGAATTTTCGATAGAGAGATGTAGAAACTGAGTCATGGAGGCATTAAACTTAACCACATTTCGTCAACCCCACTGAGATATCATTCATTGGGAAGTTGTGTCGAGACGAGATGCAGATTGAGCGAGAAAAGGAGCAGAATTGATGGATATGGACGAATGCAGCGCTGAGTTTTCAGCGTATGAATGCATTTGCTTATTTATGGAAGATAGGAAATCGTTGATAAAAAGAAGAAAAGTGTAGGAGACAAGACAGAGCCCTGAGGGACACCAATGTTGATGGAGAAAGGGTGTGAGGGTGAGCTACCACCAGCCACGGAAATAGATCGGCCAGAGAGGAGACTAGATGAGAGGAAGGAACACGAGGGAGAGAAGGTAAAAGAGGGAAGCTTACAGATGAAATTCCGATGCCACACCCTGTCAAGGCGTTTCTATATGTCAAGGACAATTACACAGGATTCCCCAAAATCTCTCAGGGATGATGACTAGACATTAATAAGGTAGGAAAGAATATCACCAGTGGATCTCGCCTTACGGAAGTCACACTGGTGATCACAGAGAAGATTGAGATTCATGATGTCTCAGTAATGGGATGATCCAACGCATGCTTGCAAAAAGAAGGAAAAGTTTTGGTTTTTAAAAGAAAAAAACAGACGAGCAAGCGCAGGTGCAGGTTCATAGGTACACTCAGTACCCCCTCCCCCCGCGTGCGCACAAGGTAGCGTCAGGAAACGACAACAAAGGCCACATTCGTTCACACTCAGTCTCTAGCTGTCATGTAATAATGCACCGAAACCACAGCTCCCTTTCCACATCCAGACCCCACAAAACTTTCCATGGTTTACCCCAAACGCTTCACATGCCCTGGTTCAATCCATTGACAGCACGTCGACCCCGGTATACCACATCGTTCCAATTCACTCTATTCCCTGCACGCCTTTCTCCCTCCTGTATGTTCAGGCCCCAATCGCTCAAAATCTTTTTCACTCCATCCTTCCACCTCTAATTAGGTCTCCCACTTCTCGTTTCCTCCATCTCTGACACATATGTCCTCTTTGTCATCTTTCCTCACTCGTTCTCTCCATGTGACCAAACCATTTCAATACACTCTCTTCTGCTCTCTCAGCCACATTCTTTTTCTTACCACACATCTCTCTTACCCTTTCATTATTTACTCGATCAAACCACCTCACACCACATATTGTCCTCAAACATCTCATTTCCAACGCATCCACCCTACTCCGCACAACCCCTTCTGTCGCCCAAGCCTCACAACCATATAACATTGTTGGAACCACTATTCCTTCAAACATACCCATTTTTGCTCTCCAAGATAACGTTTTCGCCTTCCACACATTCTTCAACGCTCCCAGAACCTTTGCCTCCTCCCCCACCCTGTGACTCATTTCCGCTTCCATGGTTCCATCTGCTGCCAAATCAACTCCCAGTTATCTAAAACACTTCACCTCCTTCAGTTTTTCTCATTTCAAACTTACCTCCCAATTCACTTGTCCCTCAACCATACTGAATCTAATAACCTTGCTCTCATTCACATTTACTATCAGCTTTCTTCTTTCACACACTTTACCAAACTCAGTCACCAACTTCTGCAGTTTCTCACACGAATCAGCCACCAGCGCTATATCAACAGCGAACAACAACTGACTCTCTTCCCAAGCCCTCTCATCCACAACAGACTGCATACTTGCCCCTCTCTCCAAAACTCTTGCATTCACCTCCCTAACAACCCCATCCATAAACTAATTAACAACCATGGAGATATCACACACCCCTGCCGCAAACCGACATTCACTGGGAACCACTCACTTTCCTCTCTTCCTACTCGCACCCATGCCTTACATCCTCGATTAAAACTTTTCACCGCTTCTAGCAACTTACCTCAGATACCATATATTCTTGATACCTTCCACAGAGTATTTCTCACTTACATTTTTCAAAGCAACCACCTGATCCATACATCCTCTATCACACTTCTGAAACCACACTGCTCCTCCCCAATCTGGTGCTCTGTACATGCCTTGACTCTCTCGATCAATACCCTCCCATATAATTTCCCAGGAATACTCAACTAACTTATACCTCTGTAATTTGAACACTCACCCTTATCCCCTTTGCCTTTGTACAATGGCTGTATACATGCATTCCACCAATCCTCAGGCACTTCACCATGAACCATATATACATTGAATATCCTCACCAACAAGTCAATAACACAGTCACCCCCTTTTTTGATAAATTCCACAGCAATACCATCCAAACCCACCGCCTTGCCGGCTTTCATCTTCCACAAAGCTTTCACTACCTCTTCTCTATTTACCAAATCATTCTCACTACTACTTGTTATTACCTCCCAATTTTCCCCCTTCACCGATGTTCCCATCTGTTCTCTTGTCTTACGCACTTTATTGAACTCCTTCCAAAACATCTTTCTATTTTCCCTAGAATTTAATGGTACTCTCTCACCCCAACTTTCATTTGCCCTCTTTTTCACCTCTTGCAACTTTCTCTTGACCTCTTGCCTCTTTCTTTTGTACATCCCCCACTCATTTGCACTATTTCCCAGCAAAAATCGTCCAAATGCCTCTCTTCTCTTTCACTAACAATCTTACTTCTTTATCTTACCACTCACTACCCTTTCTAATCTGCTCACCTCCCACCTTTCTCATGCCTCAGGCATCATTTGCGCAAGCCATCACTGCTTCCCTAAGCACATTCCATTCCTCCCCCACTCCCCTTACGTCATTTGCTCTCACCTTTTTCCATTCTGCACACTCTCTCTCTCTCTCTCTCTCTCTCTCTCTCTCTCTCTCTCTCTCTCTCTCTCTCTCTCTCTCTCTCTCTCTCTCTCTCTCTATCTCTCTCTCTCTCTCTCGGTTCTTCCTCACACAAGTCTCCTTTCCAAGCTCACTTACTCCCTTCACCCCAACATTCTCACCTTGGCCTCCACAAGATAATGGTCAGACCTCCCCGCAGTTGCCCCTCTCAGCACATTAACATCCAAAAGTCTATCTTTCACAAGCCTATCAATTAACACGTAATCCAATAACGCTCTCTGGCCATCTCTCCTACTTACATACGTATACTTATGTATATCTCTCTTTTTAAACCAGATATTCCCAGTCACCAGTCCTTTTTCAGCACACAAATCTATAAGCTCTTCACCATTTCATTTTACAACACTGAACACCCTATGTACACCAATTATACCCTCAATTGCCACATTACTCACCTTTGCATTCAAATCACCCATCACTATAACCCGGTCTCGTGCATCAAAGCTGCTAACACACTCACTCAGCTGATCCCAAAACACTTGCCTCTCATAATCTTTCTTCTCATGACCAGTTGCATAGGTACCAATAATCACTCATCTCCCTCCATTCGCTTTCAGTTTTACCCATGTCAATCAAGAGTTTACTTTCTTACACTCTATCACATACTTCCACAACTCCTGCTTCAGGAGTAGTGCTACTCCTTCCTTTGCTCTCGTCCTCTCACCAACTCCTGACTTTACTCCCAAGACCACTGTTCCCCTTTACCCTTGAGCTTCGTTTCACTCGGAGCCAAAACATCCAGGTTCCTTTCCTCAAGCATACTACCTATCTCTCCTTTTTTCTCATCTTTGTTACATCCATACACATGTAAACACCCCAATCTGAGCCTTCTAGGAGGATGAGCACTCCCCGCATGACTCCTTCTGTTTCCCCTTTTAGAAAATTGAAATACAAGAAGGGGAGGGTTTCTAACCCCCCCCCCCCCCGCTCTCGTCCCCTTTAGTCGCCCTCTACGACGCGCGGGGGGATGCGTAGGAAGTATTCTTTCTCCCCTATTAAATGTAAGAATATTCGAGGCCTTTCCTTAGCCTAGAGGAAAGTGAGTGGTCACAGTATGCTTGACAGTCCATTGGCCAAGTTAGGTCATTAATGTTCTTATTAAGGGGTTTTACTTAAACCATGGCTTATGGGCCCCCATGGTAATATTACTTGATGATCATCAACTATCAAGTAAATACTAGTTTTCTTTTTTATGCCCGTGGACTGATAGGAATATATATATATATATATATATATATATATATATATATATATATATATATATATATATATATATATATCATACAAACCTCCAACAGCCAGGATCGAACCCGGGATCCCTGTGCAAGAGGCGAGAATGTGATCGCTAGGCTATGAGCGTATACTTGAGTTGTGTAGAGAGCTTTTTCCGGTCTAACATTTTTATTCTTTTTTTTAACCTTAAATTCCCTTGCTGCTGCACAGTTGTTAGTCTTTCCTGCATATTCAGTCACTCGGAGCTTGAACTTTGCTGGGAATTTGTTTCTTCTTAAATCCATGCTGAAGAGAATATGGGTCAAGCACGTTTGGTCTATTTTGGCGGGAGAGTCACGCAAATTCCCGTCCTGGTATTTGTTTGGTGTTTTATGTTTGTTAGAAATGAATACTTGTATATCGGAAGTACCGTAACATTGTATTATATACAAACTTGTCATATTTCTGGAAGTTTTGAAGCAAGACAATTAGAGTATAAACGCAATTTCAACATACGGTAATAATGGATGCTTAGAAAGGGCCGTTGCAAAGTCAAAGCCTCCGCGACCAAGGTTCTGTCTTACCAACAAGACAGTACATGTTTTTCGAGTCGTTTTCAGTTAAAAATTGTTACATCACAGGTATATTTTACTTTAACTGTGCGTGAATGAATATATTCTCAGAAATTAATAGTAGTTTTGATGAAATGTGATGTCTTTCAACGTAAAATAGGATGAAATACATGACGAAAACAAAAGACCAATCTTCCGATATTCAAAAGATCACTGGTTTTTAAATAGTTTTCGTTGAGAATACTTTTGTATTACAATGATACTGTATTCATAATGTGCTTCATATAATACATTCACGAAAATGTAATATTTTTGCTGAGATGACGTACGTTTTAAAGTGGAAAGTGGGATAAAATCATAACGAAAACAGTCTACTTTCGCTTTCTTTGCTAGTTCAAAATATAGAGTGAATTGGAGCGATGTGGTATACCGGGGTTGACGTGCTGTCAGTGGATTGAATCGGGGCATGTGAAGCGTCTGGGGTAAACCATGGAAAGCTGTGTAGGTATGTATATTTTGCGTGTGTGGACGTATGTATATACATGTGTATGGGGGTGGGTTGGGCCATTTCTTTCGTCTGTTTCCTTGCGCTACCTCGCAAACGCGGGAGACAGCGACAAAGGAAAAAAAAAAAATAGCTTTTCGAATGATTTTCAGAAAAAAAAAGAAAAATTGTATTAGCAGTGGCATTCTTCCCTAATTGACTTGAATAGATATCTAAATGGAAATATATAATAGTTTTGCTGAAACTACCCGCGTTTCAGTGTAATGTGCCGTAATAATAAATAGTAAACAATTTGCCTTCTGCGCTCGGTGTTTCAGGCTCAGCTACCCTCAGTTGACAGGACATCGAGTGTTTTTAGTGAGAATTTTCAGAAATTAGTTTAATATGCCGTAGGATATGTGCTTTAGTACCCATATTTGTTGTTCCATTACCCTCAAAAACTTGGTCGACCAATACACAAGGCATATCATAATTTGATTATTTCTCGGCCAAAAATCAAGGGTCATCTTGTACACGATGTAGACTTATAGATGAGTATGTACGGTATATGTATGCGTTCTTTTGTATATGTTTTTCCGTGTATGCGTTCAAGTGTAATTACACTCGTGTTTCTCCATCTCTTTCTCTCGTATATAGAGTATATAGCCTACCATGTACTTATGTGTGTGTGCGTGTGTGTGTGTGTGTGTGTGTGTGTGTGTGCATGTGTGTGTGTGTGCGTGTTTGTGGGTGTGTGCGGGCGTGCATGTATGTGTGTGTGTGTGTGTGTTTGTGGGTGTGTGCGGGCGTGCATGTCCACTTTAATGTTAATGTACAAAATCGGATACACATGAAACAGTTCGTCTGAGCAACTGGCAGTGGCTTACCCATTCCCTTCCTTGTGTTTACCCCCGTGGTGGGTCTTCCGGGCATCTGTACAATGAAAATCAAATTCGAATGTATAGATGATGTTATCTTACCGCCACAGGTATCAGCCTAATCCAGTTATGGTATTCGAAAGAAAGACAGTTACCATTTTTGTATAGTTCACAAATGTTACCATTGGATATATAACAAAGATCGAAACATCCTGCATTAGTGACGTCACCACGGCGGCGAGGCTGCTAAACACAACCGTTGCTCCGCCCACTGTTTTCTGGTACGTCCAGGAGGGCCTTATATTTACGCTTTACTGGATTAAAACATTCAATAGAAATATACTAGTTTGTTTATAAAACTATTCATATGTTTACAACAGAATATAGATACCCGTCACCAAGTTTATACTTCACAATGACTTACGCAAACTACTTGTTCGATGGTCAAATTGCTGGTCATGACCCTTGTCTACCTGACCCCGCCCATCCCTCAAGCCTGGGTTAAAACATCCAGTTCTACGGTGACCTTCCTGGTGATAAGACGTGTGTCACGTACAGTAGTGCACAGCTAGGCCGATATTTACGAGTGAAAGTGAAATTTTATCACCTGACCTATATATACAGTTGGGTTTCACAGCCATACATCAGAGTGGGATGCCAACTTCGTACATACTCTGCAATTAATTCATTTTCCATTCAGTAAAACAATAGAAGCACCTCTGTGATTTGTGAAGGGTAATATCGTGGAAGTATTATTGCATCTTGTGACTGGTGATCAGGAAAGGATTGCAAAATATTAAAGTGACTGGTGAATGATATGATGAAAATACTAGATTATATAGTCATGACATCGCCTAGATACAATAAAGCCTTAAGAAATTGCATACAATACTTTAAAGTAAGGATGATTCTTGGAAAAAAAACTGCGAGTGATTCATTCTTTGACACTGTGCCACCTGTGCTCACGTGTTGATGATGTGATCCTCACCACACCTGCTGAGCGGCAGAAGGTAAGTAACATAATTACTTATTCATTAACTTGTTTGGTTGTCATGTTTCACTTGATTACGAGCTATGTTAGACCTGTGAGGAGAGTGAAGCAGCCTGAAAGTTTTATTTTGATTTTTGTTCTTTGATTTTCTTATGCTAATAGTGAGTGAAAGTTTCCATATTCCTGATATAAAAAATTGTCATCAGCAGTTACATTTCTTTACCCTGCCCACGGGGTCGAAATTTAGCGTATATGGTCACGAGGGACCTTAGTTTGACTCATTCATATGTTCATTGAAGTTAAAATGCAGATTTTGGAAGTTTCAAAATTATCATGGACTATAGTCATACACGACTGGGAGGTGGCTGCGTTGCGAGGTCCTCCCATACCCAACCCTCCTACACTACCATACAGGGTATTGGAGGCAATTCGTTACCTATTTCTGTCATTTGAAATGCAGCTCTTGTGTTAAGACTTTGATATGATTTTATGGGATCCCAGGAATGCACAACTAACACTGGTGACCTCGCTAGTCTTCTTCACAGTGTAGCACTGCAGCCGTCTCCATAAGCCACACGCGGAAGTTGGTCAACAAACATTTCCTTATTCCCAGAGTCAAGTGTTTAAATTTCAAAATGAAACTTCCTCTCACTCCCATGTACTTGAGATCATTTCTCGTGACAAAATCCTTACAAGTTTCCGCTTTTACAATAGGCTAGAGAGGGAAGTTTTGTAAATGTGGGGCATCCTCATCGTTAGTCACAGTAATTGACTAAACTTTCCCGTCATCTACTTTTTTCAAACGGTTTTCCCTAAAGGTTCGCCAATCAAACATTTTCTCAAATTAGACCAACGAGAAACTATAGATGCAGTAAAAGAGAAGCCAAAACTCAAGAAGTATAAGCAATAATAATAAGTTTTCGGTTTTACTAACCATTATTGTAGCATATTTAGTATTCTCCGTCTTATTATTACCATTATTATAGCATGATTGCGTCTGGAACAGACGAAGAAAGAACTACTCAAGTGCGGACGCTCTAGAATCTGAATGAGAACACTTACTACGTTTTGAAGAATACCGTTTTTTTTTTTTTTTTTTTTTTTTGTAGTCTGCATGAGCGGGTACAAAGAAGTAGCATCTGTGCCTCCTTGGCCTTAACCAAGTCGGCTGTCTCGCGATCTTGCTTGTCTGTTTCTCGTTACAATTTTTCGGCGCCGCTCGGGTATTGCCAGACCCTGTGTGACTTGTCTGTCCTCAACAGGTGTTCGGAAATGTTCCACGAGCTAAGACCTGCTGGTGTAACAGACCAATGCCTGAGGATCGACATAAAGTATCAAATGGATAGTTAGCTTCTGTAACCAACGTGGGAATATTTAATTTTCTGTGTATACCGTTCTCAAACTTGATCACATTTCTTGGATTAGGCTGTGGCATTTAATATTCTTAATCATGCCCAACTTAGAAAAAAAGCATTCCTTAGTTGCCTAACCAAAACATTGTACCATATATGGGCTGTAGACCAGTAAGCTTCTTAGAAATTCACTTGTATTATCCCCTGTGGGCTACCCTTTAGGTAACTCATTTCCAGACAGACTGACAGTAAACTATAAAGTTGGGCGCTTCTTAACTTGCCGATACTCATCAAATTTCAAAAATAAACGGAGGAGCGACATATGTACAGCAGCTCATGGCCTGGATCTGGTCTCTATTGTACTGTACTATCCACCAAATAGTCACCTCCAGAGTTCTTGGCTAGTGTGATTCAAAACAGTTAGTGTAATGGAAAAGCCATCTATGAAATCTGTTATCTAAGGCTGGGCCTAGCCTTTTGAGGCCCTTAGTTTAGTCTCTTTTGGGGGACTCTCCGCCCTTCAAACTACCCCAGGCTCTTGGGGGGATGGTGACTGGCACAGCATTTCCTGCTTTCTGAGGGCTGCCATGTAATGGGTAGGGCCGGAGAGAGGGTGGGAGGCTACGGTCTGAGGGTATAGGAAGGGCTGGCACTGCTACTGTTTAATGCAGAAGCCTCTCTCCAGAATTATATAGTCATCCCATATATATAAATAAATATATATATATATATATATATATATATATATATATATATATATATATATATATATATATATATATTTTCTTTTTTTTGCTTTGTCGCTGTCTCCCGCGTTTGCGAGGTAGCGCAAGGAAACAGACGAAAGAAATGGCCCAACCCACCCCCATACACATGCCTTGATTCAATCCACTGACAGCACGTCAACCCCGGTATACCACATCGCTCCAATTCACTCTATTCTTTGCCCTCCTTTCACCCTCCTGCATGTTCAGGCCCCGATCACACAAAATCTTTTTCACTCCATCTTTCCACCTCCAATTTGGTCTCCCTCTTCTCCTCGTTCCCTCCACCTCCGACACATATATCCTCTTGGTCAATCTTTCCTCACTCATTCTCTCCATGTGACCAAACCATTTCAAAACACCCTCTTCTGCTCTCTCAACCACGCTCTTTTTATTTCCACACATCTCTCTTACCCTTACGTTACTTACTCGATCAAACCACCTCACACCACACATTGTCCTCAAACATCTCATTTCCAGCACATCCATCCTCCTGCGCACAACTCTATCCATAGTCCACGCCTCGCAACCATACAACATTGTTGGAACCACTATTCCTTCAAACATTTCCGAGATAATGTTCTCGACTTCCACACGTTCTTCAAGGCTCCCAGAATTTCCGCCCCCCCCCCCCCCCCCCCCACCCTATGATCCACTTCCGCTTCCATGGTTCCATCCGCTGCCAGATCCACTCCCAGATATCTAAAACACTTCACTTCCTCCAGTTTTTCTTCATTCAAACTCACCTCCCAATTGAATTGACCCTCAACCCTACTGTACCTAATAACCTTGCTCTTATTCACATTTACTCTTAACTTTCTTCTTTCACACACTTTACCAAACTCAGTCACCAGCTTCTGCAGTTTCTCACATGAATCAGCCACCAGCGCTGTATCATCAGCGAACAACTGACTCACTTCCCAAGCTCTCTCATCCCCAACAGACTTCATACTTGCCCCTCTTTCCAAAACTCTTGCATTCACCTCCCTAACAACCCCATCCATAAACAAATTAAACAACCATGGAGACATCACACACCCCTGCCGCAAACCTACATTCACTGAGAACCAATCACTTTCCTCTCTTCCTATACGTACACATGCCTTACATCCTCGATAAAAACTTTTCACTGCTTCTAACAACTTGCCTCCCACACCATATATTCTTAATACCTTCACAGAGCATCTCTGTCAACTCTATCATATGCCTTCTCCAGATCCATAAATGCTACATACAAATCCATTTGCTTTTCTAAGTATTTCTCACATACATTCTTCAAAGCAAACACCTGATCCACACATCCTCTACCACTTCTGAAACCACACTGCTCTTCCCCAATCTGATGCTCTGTACATGCCTTCACCCTCTCAATCAATACCCTCCCATATAATTTGCCAGGAATACTCAACAAACTTATACCTCTGTAATTTGAGCACTCACTCTTATCCCCTTTGCCTTTGTACAATGGCACTATGCACGTATTCCGCCAATCCTCAGGCACCTCACCATGAGTCATACATACATTAAATAACCTTACCAACCAGTCAACAATACAGTCACCCCCTTTTTTAATAAATTCCACTGCAATACCATCCAAACCTGCTGCCTTGCCGGCTTTCATCTTCCGCAAAGCAAATGGGAACTTCAGTGAAGGGCGCAAATGGGGAGGTGATAACAAGTAGTGGTGATGTGAGAAGGAGATGGAGTGAGTATTTTGAAGGTTTGTTGAATGTGTTTGATGATAGAGTGGCAGATATAGGGTGTTTTGGTCGAGGTGGTGTGCAAAGTGCGAGGGTTAGGGAAAATGAGTTGGTAAACAGAGAAGAGGTAGTAAATATATATATATATATATATATATATATATATATATATATATATATATATATATTTTTTTTTTTTTTTTTTTTTTTTTTTTCATACTATTCGCCATTTCCCGCGATAGCGAGGTAGCGTTAAGAACAGAGGACTGGGCCTTTGAGGGAATATCCTCACCTGGCCCCCTTCTCTGTTCCTTCTTTTGGAAAATTAAAAAAAAACGAGAGGGGAGGATTTCCAGCCCCCCGCTCCCTTCCCTTTTAGTCGCCTTCTACGACACGCAGGGAATACGTGGGAAGTATTCTTCCTCCCCTATCCCAAGGGATAATATATATATATATATATATATATATATATATATATATATATATATATATATATATGTGTGTGTGTGTGTGTGTGTGTGTGTGTATATATATATATATATATATATATATATATATATATATATATATATATATATATATATATATATATAATCATTTGTCAAAATAAAGTAGGATTTTTGGTGTGCGTGTGGTGGTGGTTGGAAACGTCCCAAACGCCTTGCGTTAATCCGCTGTTGTAGTTTCCTTCAGTGAGCAATGTATAACTCGGGTGACTGTGTATACCTCAAATTGGGCATAATTATCTTTAGAATGTTTATGATGCCAAAACCTTTGCTGCAAGATAAGATATCATAGGCATTTGTTAGTGTGTGTGTGTGTGTGTGTGTGTGGGGGGGGGGGGGGGGTTAAAGTCCGGATGTCGTTCATACTCGGTTGTGATTGTGTTGTTACAGTTGGTAGGTAAACACGGCGGTGTACCTTAAACCAAAGTTCGCAATTATTAGTTCTCAAATTAAACCCCAATGAAGGTTACCTGCTGGACTTGAATCAGCTGGCACGCGAAGAAAGTGAAGTTGGAAAAGAATCTCACGAATATTAGCAGCCCTATTTTTGACGTAGGATCTTTTGCAAATATCGCTTCGTCATCCACTGAAGGTGTGCTTCATTGTCTGACCAAAGTAAATGTCTTTTTTTTTTTTTTTTTAGTTTGATGAATTTTAAGTGTTTCTAAAAATCACTTGCCCAGCTGGTCAGTTGTGCTCCAACTTGTAGTGCAGTGAGTTCTGCCTGAGGAATTGACAAGATACTTTTGATGGTTATTGTCGAGACGAGCCCTTGATGGTTTGAACAGAAGTTTCAGACTTCGGGTGGGATTACCATTCTTGAGAGGGTCGAATGGAAGAAACAGTATAGACTGAGGCTTAAAGCTGCTGGTATATCAACAGGAAGGGCTGGTGTGTCCCGGGCTATTCTTCTTTCTTAAGATTTTTAAGTCGTGTCAAGGAAGCTTTTTTTTTTTTTTTACAACATTCCACCTGTACCATATTTACTCTTCTGATGTGCATTTGACCTCCACCATGTGCAAAAGACAGCACTTTTTGAATAGGTATAAAGAGATATATAAGAAAATTTTTTTATGTAAATTCCGACTTACCCACTCCCAGTTTAGGAAAAATACATTTTTTACTGAACAAGCCAATCCTGAATACACAATTATTTACATTTTTTTGTATTGATATCTACAAGTGCACAAAAAACTCAAAATCACTTATTGATTCGTTCATATGAACTAAGTTTAGCATTCCAAGTATAGGAAAACCATTATTTAACTGACTGGCCAGTCTAAGTACAAGTGGCAGTGGGCCTTATTAGGGGAGAGTTTCCTAAACTGCTATTACCCTAACATCTACCTCGCTGTCTTTTCTTTGATCATTATGGCTTTTGCGAGGCCATACTTTCTAACTAACCCTTGGTATATCGAAAGTTTTTGATAGTGTGTGGCGTTAATGCCTCGTCTCCAAGATGTTCTTTTGGTTCTCCTCTCACTCTTTTCCCTCATATCTAATTATCACTCTGATCAGTTTGTCTCTCCGTGTCAAAAGCATTGTCCATAGGGTTCTCTCTTGTCTCCACTTTTTTTCGTTTTTCTCAACAGTTTCCCTTCTTCAGCATAAAAGATTATGCACTCATACACTGACAGCGCATCGAAATAATCCTCCCCTTCTTTCACATCCACTCCATCCTTCCTGCCCAATCTGTCTCTCGTCTAAGCATAGCATCCTCTTTAAACTCAAAGTTGGACAGGATTTCCCCATGGAACAGATGCATCTTGTTGAAAGTTTATGTCTCTCAAACCCAGTGTTTGCCCATCTTTCTTTTTAGAACCTTTTCCAACTTTCCCATCTCCTTTGATAATTCGTTAAGTTTACCAGTGAACACAAGAAACATACTAGGTATCGGTGTAACATATAATCTTTCTCGGAAACTTCACATTACGCAAATACAGGAAGTCTGTTCTGATGCTGTAAATTCTCTTATGAACAGATGCTCCCATTATATAAACGTTTGATCTGTCCTTGTATAGTGTACTTCCGTCACATCTGTTTAGGTTCTATTTTTAGGTGCTTACTAGACAGAGTCAAGAACAAAGCGGTTCAACTTATCAACACTTAAGTCTCACCCTAGGACCAGGCCCACTTGCGCAGCACTGCAGTGTTGGTTCTCTCCATATTTTGTAGATACGACCATGCACTGCTTGGCAAGCCGCCATTGACAGCTCATAGATGGGTTGCTAAGATGTCTGTTTTATTTCCTGCATCAACGCTTTCGAAACCTTAACCTGTCTTGTATTTCCTTACAGCTTTGGCCTGCCCCTTTTATGACTCATGCATTGCATAGGTTTTGTTTTGTGCACCCCCTTTATAAAAAAAAAAGAATCCAAAGAATTTCCTCCTTTAAAAAATATCTTTATTGATGGAAATACTGAAAAAGTAGTATACTTTCCGTTATATTGATGTGGGTGTTGAATTAACGGGGTTGGACCATGATTGGTGGCACGGATCCTCATTACTTATGTAAATATATAATGATTGCTTTTTCCTGAGTGTGTTTTCATTCTGCACACGTGAACACATTACTCAGGTCATATTTATCATTCATCATTTCACACATACGTATCATTTACTTATCTTTACATATGTGTTTTTCGTATATTCACATAATTTATTCATTTACTTATCTACTATTTGACATTGTTTACATGAATTCATGAAAAGAAATTCGGGAGTATAGATAATACGAGAAATTCTTCTTATGAAATTGACTACAATAGTTGCTCCTTAAATCTCGTTTCCTGTCATAGTAACACAGTCACACTTTCTTTAACAGTTTATGGGTGACAGTGACGCTTATTTTTACCATGTGAGTTATGAAGTTCATAGTAACATCTTTTGATGAGACGTGGAATTATATATAAGGTGTGCTGGATCACGTCAAACCACAACAATGGGACAGCACAATGAAAGGGTTAAAAGGCAATTTTTGTCTTTTTCCCTTTACTTTTTGAGCCCTCTAGCCCCTTTCATTCGCCACTAAGTTGTAACTTCGATGTGGACCTTTGTCACTTACTAGAGCCGTCGCAATGAAAAAAATAGGTGTGATCTTTTACATAATGTTCACCCTGCCGTTCAAAAGCAGCACTAAGTGGTTTGATAATCTTTTCATTTTTTTAGGGGGGGGGTATATTCTGGAAAATCTGTAGTAACTTAGATGAGTAGATTTAAAATCTAACATTTTGCATGATAAGAATGAAGCCAGTAGCAATTATGTTATATATGAGTGTTTTAAAGGAGCATTCGACCATGGAATATGTACTTGCCGTCATTTCTGCGTAATGGAATAGGTTGGGAATCTTTTCTCAAAGGAAACAAGTAGTTTTTTCATCTTACCCTAAATTGGAAATTTCATAGGTCCTGGTGGTTCTTTGATACTCTTATATTTACTGGCAGTATGACTCCACAATGTTTCTCTTGAAAACTCTTTCTTATAGCTTTGAGATTAGGAAGAGTTAGTGAAAGCTTTCCTCTGCTTAGGCCTAAAAATCTGTTGAAGTTTGATCACCTTTTGAGGTAAGAGTAATCCAAACCAAAAATTCCTTAATAGAATTGCAAAATTGACGAATACAATTTCTTTGACACAATCATCGAAAGACTACAATCTTATGGAATATAACTTTATGACTAGTAAAGACTTCGTCTCATGTTCTGACAGAAAATTCCTGAGACTATTAGTTTGTTCTTCAGGCTTCTTTAAATTTTATTTGTAACGTATATTTTAGGTTGAATCAATATTTTGGTTCCCATGTGCACAGTCAGGCTGTCTACCGGGGCCTCTACTATGAAGAGGGCAGCTTCGGCTTTGTATCAACAATATCTCATTGTTTGAGATTAGAACTGGTTTTTGGCATTTGATATACTTTCGTTTGATGATTCTTCAATTTAGATTTAGTCAAGCTTTCTAGTGCATTGCTTTGAATACTGGTTGTGACAATCGGTCCACAGTCATCCCAGCTGTTCATCCTTGCTTAGGGGCTGGTCAATAAATTTGGTACTTGGTTGCTCCTGTCTTTCAGTATTGTGTCATCAGATGAGAATGGTCCAGAATGGGGATCAGTTTTTCTTAAGACTTTTCTTCGTGTAGATATGCTTTCAGATAGCTCGTAGGGATCTGTCCATCGGTGAGAATTGTGGTTTTGAAGGGAGAAATCTTTTTTTTTTTTTTTTTTAATTGTAAGTCAACCCATATGGGCATCCAATAATTCTTCCTTCCCTTTTGCCCCTCATTTCTTTTGAAAAACCCATGGCAAAGATAGTACAATCAGCATATGAATGAATGAATGAATGGGGGTTTGATCGGTCTGACCTTCACTTCTATGCCTTGATGTCATTGGCCTAGGTGGACTAGTATTTAGTTGTTTTGTCTTATGAACGATTATCTGCCAACCTCATTTGTTTTTTTAGTGAATGAAGGAGGTATAACTCATGGATAGACCTTGTTTTGGCGAGTAAAATGGTGTTTCACTTATTAGACTGTGCCTATGATTGAAGAATACTTTTCTTTCAAAACATATTTTTCAGCTTAATCCTTTTCCTGTGGCACTCCTAATATCCAAAGGGCACTGTGTGTGCGATATTCTCAAGTATTCCAAAAACTATTTCTGTAGGTTGTTATTGTTAACTAGAGCATGGTGAGAGGGTTAGTGAGAGGACAAGAGCAAAGGAAGGAGCAGCACTCCTCCTGAAGCAGTTGTGGGAATATGCGATAGAGTGTAGGAGAGTAAACTCGATTGATATTGGGAAAACTGAAAGTGGATGGAAAGAGATGGGTGATTATTGGTGCCTATGCACCTGTTCATGAGAAGAAAGATCGTGAGAGGCAAGTATTTTGGGAGCAACTGAGTGAGTGTGTTAGCAGCTTTGATGCTCGAGACCAGGTTATAGTGATGGGTGATTTGAATGCAAAGGTGAATAATGTGACAGTTGAGGGTATGATTGGTGTACATGGGGTGTTCAATGATGGAAATGGAAATGGTGAAGAGCTTGTAGATTTGTATGCTGAAAAAGGACTGGTGATTGGGAATACCTGGTTTAAAAAGAGAGATGTACATAAGTATACGTATGTAAGTAGGAGAGATGGCCAGAGGGCATTATTGGATTACTTGTGAATTGATAGGCGCGTGAGAGAGAGACTTTTGGATGTTAATGTGCTGAGAGGGGCAACTAGAGGGATGTCTGATCATTATCTTGTGGAGGCGAAGGTGAAGATGTGTAAAGGTTTTCAGGAAAGGAGAGAGAATGTTAGGGTGAAGAGAGTGGTGAGAGTAAGTGAGCTTGGAAAGGAGACTTATGTAAGAAGTACCAGGAGAGATTGAGTACATAATGGAAAAAGGTGTGAGCAAATGAAGTATGGGGAGTGGAGGTGGAATGGGATGTATTTGCGGAAGCAGAGATAGCTTGCACAAAAGATGCCTGTAGCATGAGAAAGGTGGGAGGTGGCAGATTAGAAAGGATAGTGAATGGTGGGATGAACAAGTAAGATTGGTAGTGAAAGAGAAGAGAGAGGCATTTGGGCGATTTTTGCAGGAAATAGTGTAAATGAGTGGGAGATGTATAAAAGAAAGAGGCAAGAGGTCAAGAGAAAGGTGTAAGAGGTGAAAAAGAGGGCAAATAAGAGTTGGGGTGAAAGAGTATCATTGAAATTTAGGGAGAATAAAAAGATGGTATGGAAGGAGGTAAATAAAGTACGTAAGACAAGAGAAGAAATGGGAACATCTGTGAAGCGGGCATATGGGAAGGTAATTATAAATAGTGTTGAAGTAAGAGGGAGATGGACTTAGTATCTTGAAGGTTTGTTGAATGTGTTTGATGATAGAGTGGCAGATATAGGGCGTTTTGGTTGAGGTGGTGTGCGAAGTGAGAGAGTCGGGGGAGAATGATTTGGTAAACAGAGAAGAGGTACTGAAAGTTTTGCGGAAGATGAAAGCCGGCAAGGCAGTGGGTTTGGATAGTATTGCAGTGGAATTAGAAAAAAAGGGGTGACTGTTTTTGATTGGTTGGTAAGGCTATTCACTGTATGTATGGATCATGGTGAAGTGCTTGGGGATTGGGAAATGCATGCATAGTGTCATTGTACAAAGGCAAAGGGAAAAAAGGTGAGTGTTCTATTACAGAGGCATAAGTTTGTTGAGTATTCCTGGGAAATTATATGGGAGGGTATTGATTGAGAGGGTAAAGGCATGTACAGATTGGGAAAGAGCAGTATGGTTTCAGAAGTGGTAAAGGATGTGTGGATCAGGTGTTTGCTTTGAAGAGTGTATGTGAGAAATACTTAGAAAAACAGATGGATTTGTACATAGTGTGGATCTGGGGAAGGCACATGATAGGGTGGATAGAGATGCTTTGTGGAAGGTTTTAAGAGTATATGGTGTGAGAGGTAAGTTGCTAGAAGCAGTGAAATGTTTTTACCAAGGATGTAAGGCATGTGTATGAGTAGGAAGAGAGGAAAGTGATTGGTTCTCAGTGAATGTCGTTTTTTGGCAATGGTGCGTGATGGTTGTTTAATTTGTTTATGGATGGGGTGGATAGGGGGTGAATGCAAGAAATTTGGAGAGAGGGGCAAGTATGCAGTCTGTTGTGGATGAGAGGGCTTGGGAAGTGAGTCAGTTGTTGTTCGCTGATGATACAGCACTGGTGGCTGATTTGGGTGAGAACCTGCAGAAGTTGGTGACTGAGTTTGGAAAGTGTGTGAAAGGAGAAAGTTGAGCATAAATGTGAATAAGAGCAATATTTTTAGGTTCAGTACTGTTGAGGGACAAAAAAATATGTCTATAAGTTTGTTATTATTGTTAACTAGAACATAGTGAGAGGGTTAGTGAGACAACAAGAGCAAAGGAAGGAGCAGCTCTCCTCCTGAAGCAGGAGTTGTGGGAGTATGTGATAGAGTGTAAGAAAGTAAACTCTAGATTGATATTGGTAAAACTTAAAGTGGATGGAGAGAGATGGGTGATTATTGGTGACTTTGCTCCTGGTTATGAGAAGAAAGATTGTGAGAGGCAAGTGTTTTGGGAGCAGCTGAGTGAGTGTGTTAGCAGCTTTGATGCTTGAGACCGGGTTATAGTGATGGGTGATTTAAATGCAAAGGTGAGTAATGTGGCAGTTAAGGGTATAATTGGTGTACATGGGGCGTTCAGTGTTGTAAATAGAAATGGTGAAGAGCTTGAAGATTTGTGTGCTGAAAAAGGACTAGTGATTGGGAATACCTGGTTTAAAAAGAGAGATATACATAAGTATAAGTATGTAAGTAAGAGAGATGGCCAAAGAGCATTATTAGATTATGTATGAATTGATAGGTGCATGAAAGAGAGACTTTTGGATGTTAATGTGCTGAGAGGGGCAACTGGAGGGATGTTTGATCATTATCTTGTGGAAGCAAAGGTGAAAATATGTAGAGGTTTTCAGGAAAGAAGAGAGAATTTGGGATGAAGAGAGTGGTGAGAGTAAGTGAGCTTGGAAAGGAGACTTGTGTGAGGAAGTAGCAGGAGAGATTGAGTGCAGAATGGAAAAAGGTGAGAGCAAATGACGTAAGGGGAGTGGAGGAGGAATGGATGTATTTGGGGAAGCAGAGATGGCTTGTACAAAAAATGCCTATGGCATGAGAAATGTGGGAGGTGGGCAGATTAGAAAGGGTAGTGAATGGTGGGATGAAGAAGTAAGATTGTTAGTGAAAGAGAAGAGAGAGGCATTTGGACAATTTTTGCAGGGAAATAGTGCAAATGACTGGGAGATGTATAAAAGAAAGAGGCAGTAAAGTGTGTAAGACAAGAGAACAAATGGGAACATCGGTGAAGCGGGCAAATGGGAAGGTAGTAACAAGTAGTGGTGAAGTGAGTGGGAGATGGAGTGAGTGTTTTGAAGGTTTGTTGAATGTGTATGATGATAGAGTAGCAGATATAGGGTGTTTTCGTTGAGGTGGTGTGCAAAGTGAGAGGGTCGGGGAGAATGATTTGGTAAACAGAGAAGAGGTAGTAAAAGTTTTGTGGAAGATGAAAGCCGGCAAGGCGGTGGGTCTGGATGGAATTGCTGTGGAATCTTTTAAAAAAGGGGGTGACTGTGTTGTTGATTGGCTGGTGAGGATATTCAGTGTATGTGTGGTTCATGGTGAAGTGCCTGAGGATTTGCGGAATGTATGCATAGTGTTACTGTACATAGGCAAAGGGGATAAAGGTGAGTGTTCAAATTACAGAGGTATAAGTTTGTTGAATATTCCTGGGAAATTATATGGGAGGGTATTGATTGAGAGGGTCAAGGCATCAGACTGGGGAAGAATAGTGTGGTTTTAGAAGTGATAAAGGATGTATGGATCAGGTGTTTGCTTTGAAGAATGCGTGTGAGAATTACTTAGAAAAACAGATGGATTTGTATGTAGCATTTATGGATCTGGAGAAGGCATATGATAGAATTGATAGAGATGCTTTGTAGAAGGTAAGTTGCTAGCAGCAGTGAAAAGTTTTTATTGATGTAAGGCATGTGTATGAGTAGGAAGAGAGGAAAGTGATTGGAGGGTGAAATGCGCGCAAGGAATAGAGTGAATTGGAACAGTGTGGTATTCTGGGGTTGCCATGCTCTCGGTTGATTGAACCTGGACATGTGAGGCATCTGGGGTAAACCATGGAAAGGTATAAGGGGCCTGAATGTGGAAAGGGAGCTGTGGTTTCGGTGCTTTACATATGACAGCTAGAGACTGAATGTGAACAAATGTTGCCTTTTTTGTCTGTTCCTGAGGTACCTTGCTGGAGTGTGTGTGTGTGTGTGTGGAGGGGGGAGTGTTGCTATTTAGTGTGGAGTGGGGTGGCAACAGGGGGATGAAGGCAGCAAGTATGAATATGTACATGTGTATATATGTATTTGTCTGTGTATGTGTATGTATGTATATGGTGAAATGTGTATGTATGTATATGCGTGTGTGTGGGCGTTTATGTATAATAATAACAATGATGTGGCAGTTGAGGGAATAATTGGTGTACATGGGGTGTTCAGTGTTGTAAATGGAAATGGTGAAGAGCTTATAGATTTATGTGTTGAAAAAGGACTGGTGATTGGGAATACCTGGTTTAAAAAGAGAGATATACATAAGTATATGTATGTAAGTAGGAGAGATGGCCAGAGAGCGTTATTGGATTACATGTTAATTGATAGGCGCACGAAAGAGAGAATTTTGGATGTTAATGTGCTGAGAGGTGCAACTGGAGGGATGTCTGATTATTATCTTGTGGAGGCGAAGGTGAAGATTTGTAGGGGTTTTCAGAAAAGAAGAGAGAATGTTGGGGTGAAAAGAGTGGTGAGAGTAAGTGAGCTTGGGAAGGAGACTTGTGTGAGGAAGTACCAGGAGAGACTGAGTACAGAATGGAAAAAGGTGAGAGCTAAGGACATAAGGGGAGTGGGGGAGGAATGGGATGTATTTAGGGAAGCACTGATGGCTTGCGCAAAAGATGCTTGTGGCATGAGAAATGTGGGAGGTGGGTTGATTAGAAAGGGTAGTGAGTGGTGGGATGAAGAAGTAAGATTATTAGTGAAAGAGAAGAGAGTGGCATTTGGACGATTTTTGCAGGGAAATAATGCAAATAACTGGGAGATGTATAAAAGAAAGAGGCAGGAGGTCAAGAAAAACGTGCAAGAGGTGAAAAAGAGGGCAAATGAGAGTTGGGGTGAGAGAGTATCATTAAATTTTAGGGAGAATAAAAAGATGTTTTGGAAGGAGGTAAATAAAGTGCATAAGACAAGGGAACAAATGAGAGCTTCAGAGAAGGGGGCAAATGGGGAGGTGATAACAAGTAGTGGTGATGTGAGAAGGAGATGGAGTGAGTATTCTGAAGGTTTGTTGAGTGTTTAATAATAGAGTGGCAGATATAGGGTGTTTTGGTCGAGGTGGTGTGCAAAGTGAGAGGGTTAGGGAAATGATTTGGTAAACAGAGAAGAGGTAGTAAAAGCTTTACGGAAGATGAAAGCCAGCAAGGCAGCGGGTTTGTATGATATTGCAGTAGAATTTATTAAAAAAGGGGGTGACTGTATTGTTGACTGGTTGGTAAGGTTATTTAATGTATGTATGTCTCATGGTGAGGTGCCTGAGGATTGGCTGAATGCTTGCATAGTGCCATTGTACAAAGGCAAAGTGGATAAAAGTGAGTGCTCAAATTACAGAGGTATAAGTTTGTTAAGTATTCCTGGGAAATTATTTGGAAGGGTATTGATTGAGAGGGTGAAGGCATGTACAGAGCATCAGATTGGGGAAGAGCAGTGTGGTTTCAGAAGTGGTAGAGGATGTGTGGATCAGGTGTTTGCTTTGAAGAATGTATGTGAGAAATACCTAGAAAAGCAAATGGATTTGTATGTAGCATTTATGGATCTGGAGAAGGCATATGATAGAGTTGATAGAGTTGCTCTGTGGAAGGTATTAAGAATATATGGTGTAGGAGGCAAGTTGTTAGAAGCAGTGAAAAGTTTTTATCGAGGATGTAAGACATGTGTATGTGTAGGAAGAGAGGAAAGTGATTGGTTCTCAGTGAATGTAGGTTTATGGCAGGGGTGTGTGATGTTTCCATGGTTGTTTAATTTGTTTATGGATGGGGTTGTTAGGCAGGTGAATGCAAGAGTTTTGGAAAGATGGGCAAGTATGCAGTCTGTTGTGGATGAGAGCGCTTGGGAGGTGAGTCAGTTGTTGTTTGCTGATGATACAGTGCTGGTGGCTGATTCATGTGAGAAACTGCAGAAGCTGGTGACTGAGTTTGGTAAAGTGTGTGAAAGAAGAAAGTTAAGAGTAAATGTGAATAAGAGCAAGGTTATTAGGTACAGTAGGGTTGAGGGACAAGTCAGTTGGGAGGTAAGTTTGAATGGAGAAAAACTGGAGGAAGTGAAGTGTTTTAGATATCTGGGAGTGGATTTGGCAGCAGATGGAACCATGGAAGCAGAAGTGAACCATAAGGTGAGGGAGAGGGCGAAAGTTCTGGGAGCGTTGCAGAATGTGTGGAAGTCGAGAACATTAATCCTGGAAAGCAAAAATGGGTATGTTTAAAGGAATAGTGGTTCCAACAATGTTATATGGTTGCGAGGCGTGGGCTATGGATAGAGTTGTGCGGAGGAGGGTGGATGTGCTGGAAATGAGATGTTTGAGGACAATATGTGGTGTGAGATGGTTTGATCGAGTAAGTAATAATAGAGTGAGAGAGATGGGTGGTAATAAAAAGAGTGTGGTTGAGAGAGCAGAAGAGGGTGTTTTGAAATGGTTTGGTCACATGGAGAGAATGAGTGAGGAAACATTGACCAAGAGGATATATGTGTCAGAAGTGGAGGGAACGAGGAGAAGTGGGAGACCAAATTGGAGGTGGAAGGATGGAGTGAAAAAGATTTTGAGTGATCGTGTCCTGAACATGCAGGAGGGTGAAAGGCATGCATGATATACTGGGGACGACGTGCTGTCAATGGATTGAACCAGGGCACGTGAAGCGTCTGGGGTAAACCATGCAAAGTTCTGTGCGGCCTGGATGTGGAAAGGGAGCTGTGGTTTCGGTGCATTATTACATGACAGATAGAGACTGAGTGTGAATGAATGTGGCCATTGTTGTCTTTTCCTAGCGCTACCTCGTGCACATTTGGGGAGGGGGTTGTTATTTCATGTATGGCGAAGTGGCGATGGGAATGAATAAAGGCAGACAGTATGAATTATGTACATGTGTATATATGTACATGTCGGTGTGTGTATATATATATATATATATATATATATATATATATATATATATATATATGTATACATTGAGATGTATAGGTATGTATATTTGCGTGTGTGGACGTGTATGTATCTACATGTGTATGTGGGTGGGTTGGGCCATTTCTTTTGTCTGTTTACTTGCGCTACCTCGCTGATGCGGGAGACAGCGACAAAGCAAAATATGAATAAATAAAAATAGATAATAATGATGATAATATTAATAAAAAGTTATTTTTATGAATGTATATACAACTCAACCAGAACTATTTTTTATGTGTGCTACATGCCATTTAATTTATTATGCTCCACTGCCAGGAATATAAGCTGCTTCAGGATGACTTCTAAGGCATATGCATTGAAATGTGTGGTCTTTTGGGAAGTTGTTTTATCTTAAAAAAAATTATAATTACTTTTCATCATTGGTACATATCTGTTCTTTACAAAAAGCCTTTTTTTACAGATACTGCTTAGTGTATGGGAAAGGATTAGGCAGTAGCATATGATAAACCATATGTGCATGCTATTAAAAGCATTAATGACTATATTTTGCCCAGAGGCAGAGGCAGCCAGTACAAGAATTGGCTGCAATAAACACAGAAAAATACCAGTTTGATACAAACCAGCTGTAGTGAAAAGACTGCATGGTAAATGTCTGTCCATCCCGTTTAAACCCAGAGATTATCTGTTATTTTGACTTTTTTAATGAAGTTCATTGCCATCCCATTTACAACTTCTCTAATATGCTTTTTTCATTATTATCAATATCATTCAGAAAGTTGTATGTAGCACTATATGTGTTAATTCTTCCATTTTGCAGTTTTTTTTCTTTAAATTTACTTCACCCACTTTCACTGTAGTCTGACAGACCATTTTGCAGTAATGTCTTCTTCAGTACGCACACAGGGTAAAAGGCATGCTTTTGTGGTGGTACTTGACTTTCCATTTAATAATATTATAAGAACACTCTGAACCCACCTTACATTTTGCAGCAGTATACAGACATTGTCATCGTAGATGAGTGGCGATAACCTGCAAATACTGATGTTCTGGGGCATGGATATCAGATCTACTTATGCTTGTTTCAAAATGCATGTGCTTTGTCATAAACCTAGCTGTAATATGGTGCCTAGTTTGTTTGACTTGGTAACCAAAGGCAGTCTGTGACATGCCAGCTATATGAAATTTTTGTCATCTTAGACTTTGAAATTAGTATGCTCAAACATATTCTTCCCTTTTTTCATACTTGTCCATTGTTTCCTGCATTAGGAAGGTAATTAATGCAAGGAACACACAAAGACAGATCACATTTGCTTAAATCTATTGTCTACCTATCATGCACAATACACCAAAACCACAAATCCCTATCAACAACCAGGCCTGAGAGACCTTTCAGAGGTTTCTCTTAGCTGTTTCACATGCCTAGGATATGTCCACTGAAAGCACATCTACCCCTGTATACCGCACCCTTTCAGTTCAGCCAATCATGTACATGCCTTTCACCCTCCTGCATGATCAGCCCTTAACCACTTTTACAGTTTGATCTCTTCACTTTTGACACATATGCAATCCTCTCCATATGTCAAACCATTTCAGCACACTTCAGCTCCCTCACCCTCAATATTCTTATTACAACACTTCTCTCTTTTCCTTTGATTACTTAATTAAACCACTTCACACCACATATTGTCCTGAAACATTTCATTTCCTACACCTCCACCCACCTTTACACATCCTTATCTATAGCCCATACATCATTGCAGCTACTACATCTTCAAGCTTAACCCATTTTTGTCTTTGCAGATAATGACCTCCCTTTCCACACTTTCCTCAATTTTTCAATGATTTTTTTCTCACCCACCCTATGACACACTTCTGCTTTCTTGGTTCCATTCACTGCCATGTCCACTCCAAGGTATCTAAAAAACACTCACTTGTGTTCAACATGCCTTTATTCAATGACACTGTATACATGCATTCTGCCAATTCCCAATCAAAAGAACAGTTGCTGTTTTCCAAAGAAACCTAACTACAATACCCTCCACTCCAGCCATCTAGCTACATTTCATCTTATGCAGTGCTTTTACTAAATCATCTCTCTTTGCCAAACCCTTTTCCATGAATTTCACTTCACACTAGTCCCCAGCCCAAATACATCTACCACCCTATCATCATACACATTCAGCAGTCCTTCAAAATACTTCATTTCCTTCTCACCTCATCATTACCTGTTATCACTTCCCTGTTTACCCCATTTTCTGATGTTCCCATTTATTTTAACTATGTCATGTTAACGCCATTCTACTGGTGTAGACAGTAATGATCATAAGAAGTATAATAGTTAATGATCTCATATATTTCTGCTTAAAACTATTCCCACCCAGGTATTCTAATCTTACACCTCATTTGTTTTTGTTTTTTTACTTTCTTAGAACTACGTATATATAATTTCTTCAGTAAATGCCCTCATTTCATTTTCACATGGCAGTGTTTTTTTAAGAATATTATCAGTCATCAATACCTGCAGTGGTTTCTGGTTCTTTTCATAAAGATATGACAGTTTCTTGCTTAAAATTTAAACACAGTCGAAGAGGACGGCACATTTTTAAGGTTATTGAAATTATCGAGTTAAAGAATTATAACATCTTTATTGCACAGTGTGTTCCCCGTCTGGGTGAGAGACTGACCGCGACACATAAAAAGATGCAATAGAAAACTTGAACATGAAACAAGGGTAGGGGTATGTGAGTTGCAAAGTAGTGGTTACAGGAAGCTCAAGAGTATGCATGGATAATGAGGGGAGGGAATAAAGTTGTGAGGAATGAGAAAGTATAGGAAACCAAATAGTTAAGGACTCCATGAAGCTGATGATGGGAAATCCATCATTGACATTTAGCAATAACATTTTTGCCCTGATCATTCTAATTAGCTTTTTTTATGCACCCAAAGAATTATTTTTTTTTTTTTACATATGTGCAGCTAATTGTATCCTCTCAATGGACATAAGTACAATAAGACACAAAAACTTGCACATAAGTAGACCACAATACATTTGCAGGTTCCTGGGAACTCTGTGGAGATAGCAGATACCTTTATGTATGTTGCCTTTCACTCTTTCACAGTTAGAGATCCTGGTACAAGATGTCCAATTCAGAAGTGATTCTTGATAAGCAGAAGTCCTCTTACAGTCAAATATGATCCTATTTATTTGTCAATTACATAATCAGACTGAAAATGATGATGAAGTCTCTCTAGTATTCCATCATTAAGTTTCCCATCACTAATTTTGTAAATCATTTTGTAAATTCTTTCACAGCAATAAGACATATTGTATAAAATATAAATTATCTATTGACATTAATAATGGCATATGAGAATTTAGAGTTCATGTCCTCAGACAGCCATAACAGTATTCCAAATAGATAGTCATCATTCACTGTGACATATATAACACACATTCCTTTCAAAAATTCATGATGGTATACACAGAAAGCACTCTTTCTTAAGTATGTAAATGATGGCCAGTACACAGATCCTGACTGGGTGAGCACAAGACTCCCCTGGTATTTTACTGTATATACATAGCACATAGGTCTTGTGATCATTGAGGTCATACAGTAGATATGGGCTGTGGGTGAAATGATGCATCTCATTGTTTCCTATGAAGAACACTGAGTTCCATGCTACATTTGGGCCATGAGTGAGTCACTGAAACCTATTGTACATTTCACTAGCTGAACACAAGAACATCAAGATTACAAAATTATCAATACGGAAAATACATTAGGTGTGGATCCATAATATGCCTGTAGATTTTTACTGGTAACTAAGAAGTCAATAAATACACAGCTGACTGACTGATAAGGATTTTGCAATCATAAGTGAAGCCAATCACATTTTCTCTGTACAGTTGGTGTAGTTATGGTGTTCATTATGCCCAGCCAACAACTTGGTCCCTGAGTGACTTCATTATTTACTACAGAATATATAGGCTCTCAGTGAGTCACTCATTGGTCCCCATGCACAAAAGTTATCAAGTTTGTCACTCTAAGGGCAATGCTCTGGAAGACCCATGAGAAAGATGATGACTCATTCAGTCTTGTGATTATGGATTCCTGAGGTTCTGATGAAATAAAAGCATTTCTATAATTAACCTGAATTGTTACTTAGAGGGTATTAAGTTCTATAATTATGCAAAAGTAAAAGTTTGCTCCATGGTCAAGAGTATTTTAGGTTATGACTGTTATTCTTTGGTACCTTATATACACAAATAAGTAGTATATTTTTTTACATAAAAGTATTCATTATGAAAAACTATACGTCCTACAATCAAGGTCCATAACAAGTCTACTGGAAAACCATAACATACAGATTTCAACTTAAATTTCCTCTGAAGCACATTGACATCTAAAGTTTACATACATAATCTGTTAGCTGTAATACTTTAGTTACTTCAGTCTAAACTTATTCATTATGGCTTTGGAGAGATTCATTTATGACAGTGAGTTACACTGGTCCCAAAGTCAAAGTCCTGGTTGTTATTCAGTGCTTGAAGTACAACGCCCATGGTACACAAATAACCCTTAAAACACAGATGACTCAGGTTCCTTACATGTTCAGATGCTTTCGTTAGCCACTCCTAGACCCAGTTATGAATGCAATGTATTCACTTGTCACTACAGATCCCATTATACAATAGACCTTTGATGAGTTCCCATTTGTTCAAGCTAATGTATATGGTCTACCACCCAAGTATTTTCAGTGTAAAAACTTCAAACATTACTATGAAAGTTTGGGACTCGACTCATTTGTTATACACTGGCAACTGAGGGCATGAAAGCGAATGATAACAACAGAGAAGAGAAGGGTGATTGTGAAGGACAAGACTGGGAGAGTTTATGGAGTGTGAGATTGTTTCATGGTATTTAACAGACAGGAGTAAAACAAGCACAATACAAATATAAAGGCCCCTTTCAGAAGATCAGTTAAGGCAGGTTTGAATTTAAATAAATAATTTATGTCAGTCTTGTCAGTTCAGGAGATAAGCCAACCTGACATTATTTGACAAGAAAACTTTGTATACTTTAAAAGCAAAGAGAATCATGAAGCAAAAATTTTCAGTTCAGGAAAGAATATGATCAAGATAATCATCATTATGACTAATAATAAAATATTAACATTTTGAGAATGATAAACTAACATCAAAATCACGTACATTGACCAGTATGGTTTCTTAAGCCTTGGCACTGCCTATGAAGTTCAAGATATCCCATATTGAGAAGCTCTTGATTGTCATCCCAAGCTTCCCCTTTTCATCCATTATTTTTCTGAAAATATAGCTATGAGGTGTGAAAATTTTCACAGTCCATCATTCACATGCCATTTTAAGTAGGCCTTTTCAATACAGAACTTCTTATGTGTATATATGTAATTTTTATCTCAGGAAGTACAGATAAATTTAGCCACTACTGTACTGTTAAATAAAGTGCATTTTCATAGAGAAGTGGTTTGATTTTAATATATATATATGGACAGAGCATCATAAGGGATGTCATTTAACTTCAATAATATTCCTTCCATTTTTCAGCAAATCTTTGGGTTGGGCATAAAATGAAATCACATATGACTAGGGCACGAGATCATTGGGATAAGATAACCTGACTACAGAGGATATGGTAAAATTTGTGAGATTCCTTATTCTATACCAAAAACAATCAGACTCTTCACAGTAACAGTTCTTTATCAATCAACATGAAGAGACATTAACTAGAACATTAACAAAAAGCACTAAAGGGACATGATTTAGATGATGAAATATCCGAGTTGGAACAGGTTAGGACAAAGTTTAACATAAGGGAATCTTTAGCTTCGGAGCCTAGTAAATCTAAACCTTGCCTTTTCTTATCTGCAGATGTCAACTGAAAAGGCTCTTTGCTCATCTGATGAGTTACTTATAATGGTGAAACTTCCAGACATTATTCTTTCTCAGTTCAGGATTTACACAGTTGAAGAGCTTATTTACCATGATTAAAATTTACCAGTACATTACACAAATAAAAATAATTCATGTAGCAAATATAACTTCCTTTATTCAAAAAACTGGACATAGAACTTTCCATTATAGCCAACCCGACTACATGAGCATCTAAAGCAGGCCCCTATATTTCTACAAAGGCTAGTCTGAAAAACAAGCCAATAAATCTTTTTTTAGAATAACAAGGATGTGCACAAACAAATTTAAAGTCGTAAACAAAGACACGTGTTGGGACATTAAAATGTGGAGGATCTTTTATTCTTTTTTGGAATAACTGAGACTGATAATATTTTCCATGATTATTGGTTGTTGGAAGACTTTTCTTTAAATATTCCTTGTGCTGTAATGTACAAATAACACAAGAGCTTTAAGAAAAGGCTCATTTAACAGCTATAATCAGAGATTCCATCTCACTTTGATACATGACACCTTGTGCTCTTGAAGGAGGGAATGGATGACAGTCCAACTTTCCTTACTAGTGACTACAGTAATTCAGCTTCTTAAAGTTTCTGGGATAAAGTGATAATTGCTTTTGAATAGCTTGCACTGTCAAGTTTGAACAATGATTCTATTTAGAGCTGCAGCTGCATAGAAGTATTTGCAAATTTGTTACTACTGTGCTCTCTTTTTCAGCTTAAACACAGCACTCACTTTTGCTGAATTAATCACATTGATTTTTTTTCTGTTTTTACTGACAGATGGCCTCTGGCAGAATCCCTGTACATGTGAGCAATGTCAAATCAGATCAGCACCTTTGACTTATATCAGCAGATGAAGACTAGATCAATGACTATAAAAAGCAACCAGTAGGCAGGTGTTTCAAGTAGCTGTACAAAAATAGTGAATAATAAAGACTTCTGCATCATTAAATACTTTTTAAAAGTGCATGGCAGGTTGCAGAAAAGGTAAAAAGAGTTCACTACAAGAATTACAAAAGAGCATTTTTCAGTGGGTAGATAATTTGGTCATATTTTCCTCAGAGATCTGATAAGGATAATCACTGAACACTAGCTGCAACTGATACATCCTCATCTGAGTAATGTGAAAAGTACAGTACAACTCAATATATTTTCCTCATCATTCAGTACCTCTGCTATGCTGAACATAAACTGGTAGTGATTTGTTACAGCATACTTTTTGGTTCTTGATTCATTTATTTACCATCATTCTTTACCAAAGGTGCTGTTGCAATCCATATAATAAACTATGAATGCTTCTGATTATTTGCACACAGTAGTTTTTAGTTATTACTTACCGCTTTTGGGGACATCCAATTTTGATTCAAAATTGAATATATGCAAGGGGTTTTCTTTTTTAATCAACATACAAACCTTATCATAGTATTTAATGCATCATTTGTTTTTGTGCTAATATTTAGTTATTATCGACTGTATGAACTCTATAATGCTGCCACAGTTGAATTATATTCTTTCAATAGAATTTCATTAATTTTTAAATCTTACTCTTACATGTATCTAATATTAGCTAACCATGTTTCTCAGAAATCATTCTCATTATACTGCTTATATTCTTTGTATTTCTCCATACTTCCTCATGCATGGCCATGTAACCATATCATTTCTGCATTTAGTCCTTAAGACCAGCAAGAAGTTTTACTTTTAAATAGTACTTTATTACTTTTCTCTTGATTCAGTTTGGTTCATAATCCTAGGAGATAGGCTCAAGCTAAGTAATACACTCATAATGAAAAGACATAAACTGCTGCAATGGCTTCTTACATTCATTCTAAATTTATATGTGTATATTTATTGAAACATTCAGATGTATCAGAGGCTTAAAAAGAAATATTTAACCAAATATTCAATCAATTCTCTAGTCTACATTAGAACAAGGTACTTAAGGATAGTGATCAGACAGGAGCATGAGAGGGAAAAAAATGTGGTTACTGCACAAATGATAATATTTGTTTTGTGAGAAGTGTATATTAATGATTAAAGAGACAGCTGTCAAAATATTAAACATTACCAATATTTAATCAGTGCTTACAGTAGAGACGAGGAAGGCAAGCAGTATCACCTAGGTTAAAGAATGCTGTCCCAAGGAGATAGCTTCAAAAAGATGTTATTCTTTGAGAAACAGTTGGCTGGAGGTGGTTAAGAAAGTGTGATGACAGCAGTAAATATACTGGAGTAAGGGAAGGTGAAATGATAAAGTAGATATCAATTAAGTGTAAAAGTAAGAAGAGTGTTGGTGAAAATTAAAGTATTCAAAATAAAAAAAGATAGTTTTTTATCGTATTAATCAACATGAGCATCTCCAAAGCAGCTGCCTTTGTTTCACACTCCTGTAATATCATATTGCTCAAGACTTTTAAGGAGTACTATTATGAATGAAATTTTAATATCAATATCATTTTAGCAATTGTAATTAACCTGAAACTCTCAAAAAACAAATCTGTCTGCATCATACTGTTCTACTCTGTCTGCATATCCTTTCAATATTAAAAGTTTATTTTTATTTGGGATTTCCCCAGACATTATTAGCAATCGTACTTCCACTATATTTCTAATCCTCAACACAATTTCAGTAGACTGGGCATTAAGAATATAGATAACTCAACACATACTCTATATAAGGCTTTCCTCAACCATCACTGCAGCACCTATCTCGGAGATACATAAGAAATTTTGTGATAAGCATCACAGATTTACTTCATATTATTCCCACTGTAAAAGCTTGATTGTAAACTGCTTCAAAGCATAGCAGGATAAGAATTTCAGTCATTTGACTCTTGGCCTTCCACTGACAGCTGAGGAGTCATAATATCAGTGCTACGGACATAAGAAGTTCGTGATCTCTGTCTGCGCACTTTAGGTGGTCTTGCTAGACTGAGGGGGGCAAGTGGGGTGGGAGTGAAGGCATTCGGGTGTCGCGGGCGAGTCCCTGCCAGGAGCAAAGGGGCAGTCCGTATGTGACCTGGAGCCCCACCACCAGGTAGGCTGCTACCACTCATCCCACCTGTGTTGGGAAGCCCGCTTGTCCCCCCAAATATCCGCATATCACCTTTAAGGGGAGATACTGCTTTAACAATAGCTATTGTGTACTTTTTCAAGAAAATAAAAATGAAATATATTTCAATTTCTGATGAGTAAGAGGTCCTAGCAAATAATCTGAAGGATAGATTTATGAAGACTAAACAAGAAAAAGACTAACTTTGCATGATGGAATAAGGTCTAGCTAGAAGTTGAGTTGCAGGACCACCAGGGACACCCAAATTTTGTGTCATGGTCATAAGCCTCTTGTCATCCTTGCCTACACCTGACTGGTCTGGTATAGGTCCTGGCATGATGGTGTGCATTGTTGGCCCCATATAAGGCTTAGCAAACACAGGAGGATGTGGTGTGACAGTCCCTGGAGGACCTGTGGGTGGGGCTGCACCACCTCCATACTGCAACACAGGCTGTGGTGGTGGAGTCCCAGCTGACCCACCCATCATCTGTTGGGAAAGTAATGCCTGTTATTAGCTTACTGTGATATGGCTTTAAGATGAAACACAGTTCTTTTTAATATCACAGAGGGATGATAAACATATGATTACATAAGACATGCCATATTATCCACTACTAAAGCTACTAGTCATATCTCTCCAAGTCCACCAGACTGCATGCACACAGTGCTACCCACCTGTACAGAAGGCCTAAAGAAGGTTGTGAAGAGCTGGGGAGGGGCGTGGGATGTGGGGGTGGGGGGCTGCTGGGGGGGGACCATTGCCATATATTGCCCCCCTACACCCCCTGCTGGGGCTATCCCAACCCCCCCACTGCCGCCACTCACAAACCCTAGGCTCATACTCATGCCCTACAAAGAACCAGAGATCACCACATCACCAGGAGGTTTAATTAGAACTACAGCTTCCTTTAGGGAGTCTTGACCTATGATTACTGCATGTTCTGTAAATCCTGCAACTTTCACTTTCTTTCAGGCCTTACTGACAGCTTATATATTTCATAAAGTTTCAGTTAAATCCTAGATCTACTATCTCTTTAAAGTGGCATTTTAGGCACCACAGTAACTGGAAAAAGTCACATCAGGTATAAAGCCTTTCAACTTGATTACATAAAAAAGAAAGTTTCTCAATCTACTCATTGTATATATGAGTATGAATCTAGTAGGATTATAAAATGAATTTATATATCTATAATTAATTAATTAGTTTCATCCATATACAATGACTTCTCAATTTCATCATTCTAAAATGGATCAGAATCAGTTGGGTTCAAAATCATGAATATATATATATATATATATATATATATATATATATATATATATATATATATATATATATATATATATACATATATATATTATACTTTGTCGCTGTCTCCCGCATTAGCGAGGTAGCGCAAGGAAACAGACGAAAGAATGGCCCAACCCACCCACATACACATGTATATACATAAATGTCCACATACGCACATATACATACATACCTATACATCTCAACGTATACATATATACATATACAAACACAAAGACATATACATATATACACATATACATAATTCATACTGTCTGCCCTTATTCATCCCTTCGCCACCCCGCCACACATGAAATGAAACACACACACACACACCCTGCATGTGTGTGCGGTAGTGCTAGGAAAAGACAACAAAGGCCACATTCATTCACACTCAGTCTCTACCTGTCATGTATAATGCACAGAAACCACAGCTCCCTTTCCACATCCAGGCCCCACAAATCTTTCCATGGTTTACCCCAGACGCTTCACATGCCCTGGTTCAATCCATTGACAGCACGTCGACCCCAGTATACCACATCGTTCCAGTTCACTCTATTCCTTGCACTTCTTTCACCCTCCTGCATGTTCAGACCCTGATCACTCAAAATCTTTTTCACTTCATCTTTCCACCTCCAATTTGGTCTCCCACTTCTCCTTGTTCCCTCCACCTCCGACACATATATCCTCTTTATCAATCTTTCCTCACTCATTCTCTCCATGTGACCAAACTATTTCAAAACACCCTCTTCTGCTCTCTCAACCACACTCTTTTTATTACCACACATCTCTTACCCTTTCATTACTTACTCGATCAAACCACCTCATTTCCAGCACATCCCCCCTCCTCCGCACAATTATATCTATAGCCCACGCCTCACAACCGTATAACATTGTCGGAACCACTATTCCTTCAAACATACCCATTTTTGCTTTCCAAGATAACGTTCTCACCTTCCACACATTTTTCAACGCTCCCAGAACGTTCGCCCCCCCTCCCCCACCCTATGACTTGCTTCCGCTTCCATGGTTCCATCCACTGCCAGATCCACTCACTGATATCTAAAACACTTCACTTCCTCCAGTTTTTCTCCATTCAAACTTACCTCCCAATTGACTTGTCCCTCAACCCTATTGTACCTAATATTATTACCTTGGTCTTATTCACAGTTACTCTCAGCTTTCTTCTTTCACAAACTTTACCAAACTCAGTCACTAGCTTCTGCAGTTTCTCACCTGAATCAGCCACCAGTGCTGTATCATCAGCGAACAACAACTGACTCACTTCCCAAGCTCTCTCATTCACAACAGGCTGCATACTTGCCACTCTCTCCAAAACTCTTGCTTTCACCTCCCTAACAACCCCATCCATAAACAAACCAAACAGCCATGGAGACATCATGCACCCCTGCCACAAACCGACATTCACTGGGAACCAATCACTTTCCTCTTTTCCTACTCGCACACATGCCTTACATCCTTGATAAAAACTTTTCATATATATATATATATATATATATATATATATATATATATATATATATCTTTCTTTCTTCCATACTATTCGCCATTTCCTGCATTAGCAAGGTAGCGTTAAGAACAGAGGACTGGGCCTTTGAAGGAATATCCTCACATGGCCCCCTTCTCTGTTCCCTCTTTTGGAAAATAAAAAAAAAAATGAGAGGGGAGGATTTCCAGCACCCCCCCTCCCTTCCCTTTTAGTCGCCTTCTACGACACGCAGGGAATACATGGGAAGTATTCTTTCTCCCCTATCCCCAGGGATATATATATATATATATATATATATATATATATATATATATATATATATATATATATATATATATATATTTTTTTTTTTTTTTTATACTTTGTCGCTGTCTCCCGCGTTTGCGAGGTAGCGCAAGGAAACAGACGAAAGAAATGGCCCAACCCCCCCCATACACATGTACATACACACGTCCACACACGCAAATATACATACCTACACAGCTTTCCATGGTTTACCCCAGACGCTTCACATGCCTTGATTCAATCCACTGACAGCACGTCAACCCCTGTATACCACATCGCTCCAATTCACTCTATTCCTTGCCCTCCTTTCACCCTCCTGCATGTTCAGGCCCCGATCACACAAAATCTTTTTCACTCCATCTTTCCACCTCCAATTTGGTCTCCCTCTTCTCCTCGTTCCCTCCACCTCCGACACATATATCCTCTTGGTCAATCTTTCCTCACTCATTCTCTCCATGTGCCCAAACCATTTCAAAACACCCTCTTCTGCTCTCTCAACCACGCTCTTTTTATTTCCACACATCTCTCTTACCCTTACGTTACTTACTCGATCAAACCACCTCACACCACACATTTTCCTCAAACATCTCATTTCCAGCACATCCATCCTCCTGCGCACATCTCTATCCATAGCCCACGCCTCGCAACCATACAACATTGTTGGAACCACTATTCCTTCAAACATACCCATTTTTGCTTTCCGAGATAATGTTCTCGACTTCCACACATTTTTCAAGGCTCCCAAAATTTTCGCCCCCTCCCCCACCCTATGATCCACTTCCGCTTCCATGGTTCCATCCGCTGACAGATCCACTCCCAGATATCTAAAACACTTCACTTCCTCCAGTTTTTCTCCATTCAAACTCACCTCCCAATTGACTTGACCCTCACCCCTACTGTACCTATATATATATATATATATATATTTATTTATTTATTTTGCTTTGTCGCTGTCTCCCGCGTTTGCGAGGTAGCGCAAAGAAACAGACGAAAGAAATGGCCCAACCCACCCCCATACACAATGTATACACACACACACGTCCACACACGCAAATATACATACCTATACATCTCAATGTACACATATATATACATACACAGACACATACATATATACCCATGCACACAATTCACACAGTCTGCCCCCATTCACTCCCATCGCCACCTCGCCACACATGGAATCCCATCCCCCTCCCCCCTCATGTGTGCGAGGTAGCACTAGGAAAAGACAACAAAGGCCCCATTCGCTCACACTGAATCTCCAACTGTCATGCAATAATGCCCGAAACCACAGCTCTCTTTCCACATCCAGGACCCACAGAACTTGCCATGGTTTACCCCAGACGCTTCACATGCCCTGATTCAATCCATTGACAGCACGTCGACCCCGGTATACCACATCGATCCAATTCACTCTATTCCTTGCCCGCCTTTCACCCTCCTGCATGTTCAGGCCCCGATCACTCAAAATCTTTTTCACTCCATCTTTCCACCTCCAATTTGGTCTCCCACTTCTCCTCATTCCCGCCACCTCCGACACATATATCCTCTTGGTCAATCTTTCCTCACTCATTCTCTCCATGTGCCCAGACCATTTCAAAACACCCTCTTCTGCTCTCTCAACCATACTCCTTTTATTTCCACACATCTCACATTACTTACTCGATCAAACCACCTCACACCACATATTGTCCTCAAACATCTCATTTCCAGCACATCCACCCTCCTGCGCACAACTCTATCCATAGCCCACGCCTCGCAACCATACAATATTGTTGGAACTACTATTCCTTCAAACATAGCCATTTTTGCTTTCCGAGATAATGTTCTCGACTTCCACACATTCTTCAAGCCTCCCACGATTTTTGCCCCCTCCCCCACCCTATGATTTACTTCTGCTTCCATGGTACCATCCGCTGCCAATCACTCCCAGATATCTAAAACACTTTACTTCCTCCAGTTTTTCTCCACTCAAACTTACCTCCCAATTGACTTGACCCTCAACCCTACTGTACCTAATAACCTTGCTCTTATTCACATTTACTCTTAACTTTCTTCTTTCACACACTTTACCAAACTCAGTCACCAGCTTCTGCAGTTTCTCACATGAATCAGCCACCAGCGCTGTATCATCAGCGAACAACAACTGACTCACTTCCCAAGCTCTCTCATTCACAACAGACTTCATACTTGCCCCTCTTTCCAAAACTCTTGCATTCACCTTCCTAACAACCCCATCCATAAACAAATTAAACAACCATGGAGACATCACACATCCCTGCCACAAACCTACATTCACTGAGAACCAATCACTTTCCTCTCTTCCTACACGTACACATGCCTTACATCCTCGATAAAAACTTTTCACTGCTTCTAACAACTTCCCTCCCACACCATATATTCTTAATACCTTCCACAGAGCATCTCTATCAACTCTATCATATGCCTTCTCCAAATCCATAAATGCTACATACAAATCCATTTGCTTTTCTAAGTATTTCTCACATACATTCTTCAAAGCACACACCTGATCCACACATCCTCTACCACTTCTGAAACCACACTGCTCTTCCCCAATCTGATGCTCTGTACATGCCTTCACCCTCTCAATCAGTACCCTCCCATATAATTTACCAGGAATACTCAACAAACTTATACCTCTGTAATTTGAGCACTCACTCTTATCCCCTTTGCTTTTGTACAATGGCACTATGCAAGCATTCCACCAATCCTCAGGCACCTCACCATGAATCATAAATACATTAAATAACCTTACCAACCAGTCAACAATACAGTCACCCCCTTTTTTAATATATTCCACTGCAATACCATCCAAACCTGCTGCCTTGCCGGCTTTCATCTTCCGCAAAGCTTTTACTACCTCTTCTCTGTTTACCAGATCATTTTCCCTAACCCTCTCACTTTGCACACCACTTCGACCAAAACACCCTATATCTGCCACTCTATCATCAAACACATTCAACAAACCTTCAAAATACTCACTCCATCTCCTTCTCACATCACCACTACTTGTTATCACCTCCCCATTAGCCCCCTTCACTGAAGTTCCCATTTGCTCCCTTGTCTTACGCACTTTATTTACCTCCTTCCAAAACATCTTTATATTCTCCCTAAAATTTAATGATACTCTCTCACCCCAACTCTCATTTGCCCTCTTTTTCACCTCTTGCACCTTTCTCTTGACCTCCTGCCTCTTTCTTTTATACATCTCCCACTCATTTGCATTTTTACCCTGCAAAAACCGTCCAAACGCCTCTCTCTTCTCTTTCATTAGTAATCTTACTTCTTCATCCCACCACTCGCTACCCTTTCTAATCAACCCACCTCCCATGCTTCTCATGCCACAAGCATCTTTTGCGCAAGCCATCACTGCTTCCCTAAATACATCCCATTCCTCCCCACTCCCCTTACCTCCTTTGTTCTCACCTTTTTCCATTCTGTACTCAGTCTCTCCTGGTACTTCCTCACACAAGTCTCCTTCCCAAGCTCACTTACTCTCACCACTCTCTTCACCCCAACATTCTCTCTTCTTTTCTGAAAACCCATACAAATCTTAACCCTCGCCTCCACAAGATAATGATCAGACATCCCTCCAGTTGCACCTCTCAGCACATTAACATCCAAAAGTCTCTCTTTCGCGCGCCTATCAATTAACACGTAATCCAATAACGCTCTCTGGCCATCTCTCCTACTTACATTCGTATACTTATGTATATCTCGCTTTTTAAACCTGGTATTCCCAATCACCAGTCCTTTTTCAGCACATAAATCTACAAACTCTTCACCATTTCCATTTACAACACTGAACACCCCATGTATACCAATTATTCCCTCAACTGCCACATTACTCACCTTTACATTCAAATCACTCATCACTATAACCCAGTGTTGTGCATCAAAATCACTAACACACTCATTCAGCTGCTTCCAAAACACTTGCCTCATGATCTTTCTTCTCATGCCCAGGTGCATATGCACCAATAATCACCCATCTCTCTCCATCGACTTTCAGTTTTACCCATATCAATCTAGAACTTACTTTCTTACACTCTATCACATACTCCCACATCTCCTGTTTCAGGAGTAGTGCTACTACTTCCCTTGCTCTTGTCCTCTTACTAACCCCTGACTTTACTCCCAAGACATTCCCAAACCACTCTTCCCCTTTACCCTTGAGCTTCGTTTCACTCAGAGCCAAAACATCCAGGTTCCTTTCCTCAAACATACTACCTATCTCTCCTTTTTTCTCATCTTGGTTACATCCACACACATTTAGACACCCCAATCTGAGCCTTCAAGGAGGATGAGCACTCCCTGCGTGACTCCTTTTTCTGTTTCCCCTTTTAGAAAGTCAAAATACAAGGAGGGGAGGGTTTCTGGCCCCCCGCTCCCGTCCCCTTTAGTCGCCTTCTACGACACGTGAGGAATGCGTGGGAAGTATTCTTTCTCCCCTATCCCCAGATATATATATTGGCGCTACCTTGCTGATGCAGGAATCAGCGATCAAGTATGATATATATATATATATATATATATATATATATATATATATATATATATATATATATATATATATATCATACTTGATCGCTGATTCCTGCATCAGCAAGGTAGCGCCAAGAAACAGATGAAGAATGGCCCATGCACTCATGTACACATGTATATACGTAAATGCCCATACATGCTCATATACAGACATATACATATACATTTCAAGATATTCACATATACATACACTTACACAGACTTATACTTGCTTACCTTCATCCATTCCTGGCACTACCCCGCCCTACAGGAAACAGCATCGCTACCCCTTGCTTCAGCGAGATAGTGCCAAGAAAACAAGACAAAGAAGACCATATTCATTCACACTCAGCCTCTGGCTGTCATATGTAATGCATGGAAACCACAGCTCCCTATCCACATCCAGTCCCATAGACCTTCCCATGTTTTACCCCAGATGTTTTACATGCCCTGGTCCAGTCCATTAACAGCACATTGACCCCAGTATACCACATCATTCCAATTCACTCTATTCCTTGCACACTTCTCACCCTCCTGTAGGCCCCAACCCCTCAAAATCTTTTTTACTCCATCCTTCCACCTCCAATTTGGTCTCCCGCTTCTCCTTGTTCCCTCCACCTCTGATACATATATCCTCTTTGTCAACCTTTCCTCACTCATTCTCTCCGTATGTCCAAACCATTTCAACAGACCCTTTTCTGCTCTCTCAACCACGTTTTTTATTTCCATTCTTTCATCTGTTGAGAGCAGGTTTCAGTTTTTCTAATTCTGATAGTATATAGTTATTTAGAATATGTGAGACAAATATGTCCATGTATATAGAGTAGAACAAAGATAATCTGCACCAAGGAAAGTTTACAATTTTTTGCATATTGATACCCAAATACTTGAATGCTTTCATTTACTTCTTTGTTAGCATGTCTGTAAAATGTGTTACTATATGATATTTGTCCACAAATAAGTTCATTACAGTTTTTATACTGCTATAGGTAGAATTCTTGATATGATGACTTGAAATCAATTGTTGATAGTTTACAATCATTGGCAGTACTTCATGGTGATGGTCACTGAAAACGAATAGTTTACTGGAAATAACTCTATGAAAGGTTATGTTGTAATGGGTATAAAATCACACTAAATTAAATGGGCCTGGTTTATATATTCAAGAGTATTTAGAAAGGAAATAATCTGTGAAGAGAAAAAATATGCTTCTTAACATATTAATTTCCTCACCCAATTGTTCTTCACAAGCAGATATATAATAAAGGCCATTCAATAAATGTTTTTTATATGTGTTACTGAAAAATGTGAATTTATATTCTTACAACCAATACCTCTGGAAGACGAGGAAAAGGTGAAGAAATAGATTTGTGAATAAGCTCAACCTAACAAGACTACTGATGTGGCTTGGATAAAGAAAAAAATGAAGTGATACATGAATTCTACATTGAAGCACTACTTACAAATATTCATACCATAAATATCAGACAGTACTATTATTGTAAGACAGTACTACCACTACTAACCATGTACAGTTTGTTGATTTAGGTATATACACATTATCCATATTCAGTTTAAGAAAGAGGGATGGAACTTTGACATGCATTAAAGAATTCGAGAGAAAACATCAAAATACATTTTCTCTGTCTAAAATCCAGTATTTTTTTCTCTGTCTAAAATCCTGTATTTAAACATTAGTTGTATTCCTTTCTTTCTCTTAGGGGCAATTCAGAGGAGATGCAAGAATGCTTGCACAGCTTGGGACCCAATCCTACCCCAGGAATGCCCCAATATGATGTAAATTGCCTTCATCCATGAGGATGTCTCTGTCATAGTACACCTTTGCTGGCTCCAATAGCAATCTTCCATATTCCTCTGCTCATAACTGAGCCAACTGACCTCATCACCTTCCCACTCAGTGGTCTGGCAACATGTGTGCTCCTTGTATTTTGCTTCTGCCTTTTCAAGGATATGTGTCCTACATTGTATATGTACAGTTTTATAATCTGGTGTTTGTCTTATATTCACTTTGTTCCCTGCCTGGTCTTACTTCTTTTTTTGTAGGAAGGAGAAGTAATTGCTGACTAGTCATATTTGTCTTCCCTTTTGTTACAGTGGACTTGTTATTACTGTTTCTGTGGTCCTTTAATTTCATGCTCAATTCATGATTTGACAGTAATAAAGTAATATATAGTGTTTTACAACACTGAGTGCTGAGAGGTTTACACTGGAGGTTGTATTTTCCTTTTCTGTGGGTGGATATAATTTTTTTCCTAAGTACAACTGGTTTCTTTGAAATTTGTTTAGTTGTCTTTCATTTTGGTCAAGCAAGTTAGTGCTGCCTGCTCTTAGACGTGTTATATATTTACAGTGTTCACTGGTTTCAATATTACAAAGGATTCAAACAACAACAGACCACTGGGTCCCTTCAAGGCTGCTTGTGATAGTGGAAGATATCAGCAACTCACTGGTTAGTGTGGTAAAACTAGAAAGGCATACAGATAATTCAAACAGAAAAACCTACAAACTGTAAGTGTGACTAAGGAGATACAGATAGTGTTAATGTTAGTCATGGACTTGAAGCAAAACATTCATCAAGTTTCTTTATAAACGTATTCATAGCACTGCTTTCAACCACCCTAAAAGGTAAAACATGTGCCAATGAGTTTGTATCCATTACTATGAATGAAATCAGAATCAAATCTGAAGCAACTTGTTAAATCATCAAGGCCTTTGATAATCTTGAATACCTCTATGAGATCACCTCTTAATCTTATCTTTTTTAAGCTAAATAAATTGAGGTCATTTAGTCCACTTTCCCAGGATTCGTTTCTCAGTCCAAGAATCATCTTGATGGCTTGAGACTGTCCTCTCTCCATCCTATTGATCACCATTTCCCATGTTTGCAAAGTAGTGCCAAGAACAAACGAAGAAAGACTGCATCCACTCACATGAATTCTGTAGCAGTCATGTGTAATGCACTGAAACCACAGCTCCTGTGTGCCACATTATTTTGATTCCCTCTATCTTGTGTATGCCTTTCACCCTCCTCCATGATCATGCCCCAATTCCTCAAAATCTTTTTTACTTCATTCTACTGTCTCTAATTTGGTCTCCCAAATATATATATTTCATTTATTTATTTTGCTTTGTCGCTGTCTCCCCTGTTTGTGAGGTAGCGCAAGGAAACAGACGAAAGAAATGGCCCAACCCACCCCCATACACATGTATATACATACACGTCCACACACGCAAATATACATACCTATACATCTCAATGTACATATATATATATATATACACACACAGACATATACATATATACACATTTACATAATTCATACTGTCTGCCTTTATTTATTCCCATCGCCACCTCACCACACATGGATTAACATCCCCCTCCCCCCTCATGTGTGCAAGGTAGCGCTAGGAAAAGGCAACAAAGGCCCCATTCGTTCACACTCAGTCTCTAGCTGTCATGTAATAATGCACCGAAACCACAGCATCCTTTCCAAATCCGGCCCCACAGAACTTTCCATGGTTTACCCCAGACGTTTCACATGCCCTGATTCAATCCACTGACAGCACGTCGACCCCGGTATACCACATCGATCCAATTCACTCTATTCCTTGCCTGCCTTTCACCCTCCTCCATGTTCAGGCCCCGATCACTCAAAATCTATTTCACTCCATCTTTCCACCTCCAATTTGGTCTCCCACTTCTCCTCGTTCCCTCCACCTCTGACACATATATCCTCTTGGTCAGTCTCTCCTCACTCATTCTCTCCATGTGACCAAACCATTTCAAAACACTCTCTTCTGCTCTCTCAACCACACTCTTTTTATTTCCACACATCTCTCTTACCCTTACATTATTTACTCGATCAAACCACCTCATACCACATATTGTCCTCAAACATCTCATTTCCAGCACATCCACCCTCCTGCGCACAACTCTAGCCATAGCCCACGCCTTGCAACCGTACAACATTGTTGGAACCACAATTCCTTCAAACTACCCATTTTTGCTTTCCGAGATAATGTTCTCGACTTCCAAACATTCTTCAAGGCTCCCAGAATTTTCACCCCTTCCCCCACCTTATGATTCACTTCCGCTTCCATGGTTTCATCCGCTACCAGATCCACTCCCAGATATCTAAAACACTTTGCTTCCTCCAGTTTTTCTCCATTCAAACTTACCTCCCAATTGACTTGACCCTCAACCCTACTGTACCTAATAACCTTGCTCTTATTCATATTTACTCTTAACTTTCTTCTTTCACACACTCTACCAAAGTCAGTCACCAGCTTCTGAAGTATCTCACATGAATCAGCCACCAGCGCTGTATCATCAGCGAACAACAACTGACTCACTTCCCAAGCTCTCTCATTCACAACAGACTTCATACTTGCCCCTCTTTCCAAAACTCTTGCATTCACCTCCTTAACAACCTCATCCATAAACAAATTAAACAACATGGAGACATCACACACCCCTGCCACAAACCTACATTCACTGAGAGCCAATCACTTTCCTCTCTTCCTACACGTACACATGCCTTACATCCTCGATAAAAACTTTTCACTGCTTCTAACAACTTGCCCCCCACACCATATATTCTTAGTACCTTCCACAGAGCATCTCTATCAACTCTATCATATGCCTTCTCCAGATCCATAAATGCTACATACAAATCCATTTGCTTTTCTAAGTATTTCTCACATACATTCTTCAAAGCAAACACCTGATCCACACATCCTCAACCACTTCTGAAACCACACTGCTCTTCCCCAATCTGATGCTCTGTACATGCCTTCACCCTCTCAATCAATACCCTCCCATATAATTTACCAGGAATACTCAACAAACTTATACCTCTGTAATTTGAGCACTCACTCTTATCCCCCTTGCCTTTGTACAATGGCACTATGCATGCATTCTGCCAATCCTCAGGCACCTCTCCATGAATCATACAGACATTAAATAACCTTACCAACTAGTCAACAATACAGTCACCCCCTTTTTTAATAAATTCCACTGCAATACCATCCAAACCTGCTGCCTTGCCGGCTTTCATCTTCCGCAAAGCTTTTACTACCTCTTCTCTATTTACCAAATCATTTTCCCTAACCTTCTCACTTTGCACACCACCTCCACCAAAACACCCTATAACTGCCACTCTATCATCAAACACATTCAACAAACCTTCAAAATACTCACTCCAGCTCCCTCTCACATCACCACTACTTGTTATCAATATTCTATACCAGTATATATCTCTGACATACTTTTATGTTAATTTCACATGCAGGTATTGTTTCTTTAAAAGCACTTGTAATTTACAGCATGATGTAAGGATATGTGAGGAACTGAACAGCAAGTTCAATATTATTTTCACAGTGGAAACCACTATAGCCCCAACACCAGTGAGATAGAATGGGGAGGAACTTCAGGAAATCAGCAAGATACCTAGAAAAGATATTGATAATATTAAAAGGATCTGACCCATACTCATGGTCCTGATGAAAATTCATGTGTTAAAGAGGTGTGTAGATATGCTTGATGGACAACTTGAATTACTGTTCAAATGTCACTGTTGAGACACACAGTGCCAAGGGAATGAAGAAGGATAAATCTCATATTGTATATGAGAAAGGAGATCAGGAACAGGCATTGAACTACAGACTGGTCTCACTAATGAGAGTGGTGTGTAAGGTTCTAGAAAAGATTATTGGAAAGTAAATGGGTAACTTTCTGCATGGGATAAATTTCATAAGTGAGACAGCATGGTTTTAGGGAAAGGTTACGTGTGAATAACTTTTTAATGTCTTACGAGAGAGTGAGCTCAGTCCTGGATAAAAGGGAAGGCTGGGTGGACGGTCTGCATCTAGGTTGCCAGAAGACATTTGACATTGTATAACTCAGGAGACTTATTATGAAGCTGCATCACCAAGCAGGAATATGGGGAGGAACTTCTTCATTGGAAATAAAATCATGTCAGTGGGAAGGAACAAAGGATGCATGTCTGAAGAGCCTTTTCCAAATGGGTTAAGGTGACCAGCAGAGTGCCACAGAGTTTGGTTCTGGAACCATTATTCTTCTAGATCTACATTAATGACTTGCTTGAAGGTATAATAAAATTTTACTTGAATATGTTTGCACAAAATCAAAAAGTCAAGAGGAAAGTGAAATGCAGAGTGAATTGCCTCAACTTACAAAGGGACCTACATAGACTTCAAAGTTGGTCAGAAACATGTTGAAGAAATCCAACCAAAGCAAATGTAAAGTAATGAGGATGGGAAATATGGCCTCAATATTATTATTACCAAGCAGGTAGTAAGCTTCTAGATTCTGCATGTGATAGGGACTTGGGAGGAGACACTGTCTCTGTCACCAAAGTCCCATAGTTGGAGAATAGCTAAGGAGACAAACTATCTGCTGGCAGATACCATAACAGCTTTCAAACATATGGGTAAAGAAATATTCAGCAAGCTATTCATATCCTTTTTAAAGCCAAAACTAGAGTATGCTTCTTAGGTTTGGTCAATGCACCTAAATAAGCTCAAAGAACTCAAAGAGAAGGTCCAGAGGAGGGCAGCAAAGATGGTATCAAAATCAAGACTGCAAAGCTGGAGGCTTTAGATTTACCTACCTTGGAAGAGTGAAAATCAAGAGGTGACCTTATCACAACCTTTGAGTTTTTTAAAGAGACCAACAAGGTGGACCTTGGGCAGTAGTTTCATAGGTGTAGGGATAGAAGAACCAGAGGACATATCATGAAATTTAGTAAGAAACTTGTAAATAATAATGTAAAAAAATATTCTTATAGTATACGAGTGGTGGATGATTAGAACAGACTGGCTGAGGACATGGTTAATGTAGACGGCATACTTAAATTCAAGAAGTTGTATGATAGTAGAGAGTATTCAAGAAATGGGTCCCCACAAGTGTAAAACTCCCTCCCAGCACAGTACAAATAGTTAATTACAAATATGCTGAATCTTTAAAAGGCATTGTATGTATATTAATCATTTACAACAGTAGCACCTATTTACTAAAGGTGAAAAAAAGTAGATCCTGTGCAATCACATTCCGAATCTTAATGCTCATTGGCAGGCCTGATAAGCCTAAAGTAATTAGAGAAATCTTAAGTCCTTACTGGTTAATTTAGTAACCATTACACTAACTTGATTTCTATTAATATTTTTCTTCCCAAATAAATCTAAAAATTCTTAAAATTTTTAGTAAAACACTTAAATCTATGTAAATCAAATTATATATATTAGGTAGTCTACTGACATGTATAAAGCAAGCATAAAGCATATATATTTATCATATATATATATATATATATATATATATATATATATATATATATATATATATATATATATATATATATATATAAGGCAAGCAGTAAACCTTCTTAAGATAGTTCTTGCATATATACAATGTGTACTCTAAGACATATTACATATCAACAAAATGGGCAATTTTCTGCCTAAGAAAGTAATTCAAACAAAACAAAAACCAAGGATGAGATGGAAGGATTACTGAGCATTTATATTTCAGTGTCATACTGTATGTGGAGAAACACGATGGTTGCAGGTTGTAATTATAAACATTAAGCATTGAAAGGTGCAGTGTCTTAGTACTGTATCAGCTTTGCCATTGTATCTTGGTGGGAAGTCAGTTAAGAGTTCTGATTGACTGGTTGTAATGTACAAGTACATGATGTTGATAAATTGTTTGATTTTCAATCTGACAGAAATGTTCTTTGATTGATGTATAGCATAAATTTACATCATATTTCCAAATTCCTTGATGGTAAAATGAGGTTTTATCTTAATACTTTCTATGGCATGAAATGTCTCATTTTGACAGCACCTATTGTACAACCTCACTCAGAGCCTCAGCTTGACTTGCCTGTGTGCTAGGTGTCTGTGGGGGTGTTGGTGCCCTGTAGGAGACAGTAGTAGTGTGACCTGCTGCCGTGGGGCCTTGAGGAGCCCCATACATCCCTCCAGACATACCTTGCATGCCCCCCATTGTTTGGTACACACCACCAGCTGGCATGCCGCTTGCTGTGTAGTAGCCCATGCCGCTACCCATCCTGAGGTAAATGCATGATTACTGCTAAAGTTATTGTATGCACATTGATATAATTAACTAATAATGATATAAGTCTGCAGAGTAGTAATATCTAACCATTATATCTTATATTTTCATGTTAAGGTCTTAATAGAAACATATTTTACTTTTTGGAAAGAAAGTCCTGATTAAATCTAATTTTTGGAAATTATTATAGACTATCAGCTATTGTTTAAAGGTTTTCTTATTAAATCAAAATCAAGCACATAATTATATCCTTAAATTTAAGGTCTCAGATTTAAACCTTTCCTGAATGTTCCAGTAATACAAAAAGATTTTCCTTCCATGTGGATGAATGTTGGCAAAATATGAAATAAAAACGAAAAATACCATGAGCTATTCAAACAACCACAATCATTTAAAACCAGTGCATCATAGACATTTAACCATTGAAGCAATGCTAAAGCATTGAATTCTTAGCATACCAATGTGAGTTAGATGCAGCAAATATCCATCAACTCCTATGCATCACTCTGTCTCACTCAACTCTACTGTCCTTGGAGACTGAATTCTAACATTATATCCAAGGTTTCCTCATGTGTCCAAATATGATAGCTTGTTACCACCATCATCCAAACCCAACAATCATGTTTATTTACATCCCTTAGTGGGGATGTGCAATGTCCTTCCTTTGTGCTATTCTCAAGGTAACTGAGCCCTGAAGATTTTTCTGCAGGCTGATTGAGGGGGGAAAATTAAGACTATAGTTTAAGTGGTCAGTCCCTAGTGAGCATCCATATACAGTGGCATATTAAGTGAGAACTGAAAGTGTCAAGACCCAAGGCTGTATAGCTTGGAGTGCCCTAAAAATGAGGAAATCTGATTTTCCTTGGATCATCCATGGGCCCATTAGCTTGTGTAGCTATGAAACCAGTATCTGATTTTCCTTATATTTTCTCAGGGTCTGGTAGCCTTTGGGGGCCCTGAAAATGAGAGGATCTGACTTTGCTTGAGTGATCACAAAGCCTGTTAGTTTGGGGGTTGCTGTAAAGAAGATTTAACTTTGCCAGAATTATCAATCCTTCTAAGATTTTATGAATATGTTGAGAATACTGGAAATTTGAAAATGTGTAAAGCTTGTGTAGTTTTCTTTACAAATATACTGTATATATTATATATATAGGGCTTCATTAAATTCTTCAAAGATCTACCAAGGTGGAACATAAGTACATTTAGTCCCATGGCCTTAAAATCCTTGATACAGCACTGTCAGTATGTTGTGCAGGGTTACTCCATTTAGGGTTAACCCTTAAACTGATATAATCATCAACTAACAATGCATAGGTCAATGATAATTAAGTATCCTCAACTGGCACTTTGATAGCTCTTGCCCTTATTTGGATTCATAGCATTTGTTTGATTCCACCACTTACCCATAAATGTCATTTATTCTTTCAAGTTCTGGCATGTTGGGCAAATCTCACCCAGCCACTGGCCAATGACACACATTGTCAAGAAAAATTTCACTCCTTCACTAGCCAATTGCACAGGTTGCATTATAAAATGATATATTGATATATAAGATATATAGACAACATAATCCTATAAATCTAAGGGAAAAACAATATATATAAACATTTCTGGCCATGTGGATTTAGGCTGTATGGGTGAGTTGTTATCATGAGGTGGTCCGGGAAGTATGAGGGTCATAATGAAGCAATGTGCATCATGAGCCAGCAAGAGGCTTATATTCTTCAGACATAAATGGAACAAAAATATCAGTCCTTAATCACCTTTATATATCATCATAAATTATATATTTTTAAAAACTTCCACTCTCTCTCCCCAAGTAAAACACCAGGTAATGAAAAGTCAGTTAGTTTTAGAATAAAGAAAAAAGTATTAGTATATTTGCTTTCATTTTGTTGATACAAAAATTATGTGATAAGTTAATTATGTTTATCTATTCATTCATGTAAAGGTAAATTTTGTGTAAATGTGTGAAAGTAAATGGAAAATACACATGTACATTGTAATTAAAGTACATAGTATATATCAGTGCCTGAGAAGTAATCACATTGTGTGTATTGTGTTAATGTATACATATATATGTAAATAACTATATGGAAGAACGCCTGGAAAAAATTACTTTTGCACAGTGGCCACCCTCTCGCCTCAGCAAGATCCATTCAAAACACCACCATACCAATACAGATGAAAGTATAGACTACTTCTCCGTTGGGGTTTTTCTGTATGTGCTGATTATAACCATGTATTAATAAGGGGCAAAAAAAATTTTTGTTGTATTTCCTCACACTGAAGATAGTTCCTTAAGATTAGTTGTGCACCTTAAGGGTTAGAAAGATTTTTGTTTTTTCTAATCCATTGTTTTACCTGCTCTTACTTGCGTCTGTTTATATGTCACTATAATCTCTCTTATACAGTATCTACAACAGGGTGACTCATGCATAATCTCAAAAATAATGGCTACCATCTATCTGTACATTTTCAAGTGTCAGATATTTGAGAGCAGAGCTTGAAAAGCTGCTGCAAGCTTGCATTAGCTCACAATGAAATCAGAAAAGTGAAGGGTAATCCAGCAAGTATGCAAGAGGAAAATAAGAAATAGGTAAGGCAAAACAATTAGACTATTAGGTGGAAAATAATAACTTTTGAAGTATACTGTAGTGTTTAAGAATCTGTGTCAGACAACCAGGTTAGGTGTGCTGTAAAGTCTAAAGGAAGGATCCAGCATGAAAGACATCTTCCCTTACAGCACTGCTTCCACAACTGACTGAAACCAGTAAATCTACTAGCAAATCTCAGTCGGCTGACCTCTCTTCCATACCATAGCAGTCCAGCATACATACATATACTTCACAATAAACAGTATGCCCCTTCTCTGTCACCCGGCTAACATCTATACATGCTACTCACTTTATCATATGGAATATCTAACATCAATGCTAGCATAAAATAGGAATACTAAATGGCATTAAAATATATGAAAACTTGCAGAAAGCTAAAAGAGCAATGAAAACGGAAAATATCAGACTCTGAGATTTGCTTGAATTGGTACAACACACTGTAATTATTGGTCTGTTTTAGTAAACTAGATGATGGTGCAAGTGGCTGTGATGTAATTTGAAAGAATAATACAAGATTATAAGAGTGAGCAGAGAAGGATGAGGAAGTTTAAAAGTTTTCATAGAGTTTTGGAAGTAAGGAACAAATTGAGAGTTCTGAGGTGATAAGAGGCTTACAGAATAGATGTAGTCATAACCACAAAAAGATTACTCACAGGATTTACAATGGATAACTTTAGAAAACTTTGTGGAGTACTTGTAGGATAAGACAAAGGATAATGTTAAAGATAATGTTTCCTTGGGCTGCCTTGCTGATGCAGGAAACAGTGGCTAAGTATAATAACAAATAAATAATATATATAATTGGGAGGTAAGTTTGAATGGAGAAAAACTGGAGGAAAAAGAAGTGGTTTAGATATCTGGGAGTGGACTTAGCAGTGGATGGAACAATGGAAGCGGAAGTGAGTCAAAGGGTGGGTGAGGGGGCGAAAATTCTGGGAGCGTTGAAGAATGTGTGGAAGGCGAGAACATTATCTGGGAAAGCAAACCGACATTCACTGAGAACCAATCACTTTCCTCTCTTCCTACTTGTACACATGCCTTACATCCTCAATAAAAACTTTTCACTGCTTCCAACAACTTGCGTCCCACACCTTATACTCTTAATATCTTCCACAGAGCATCTCTATCAACTCTATCATATACCTTATCCAGATCCATAAATGCTACATACAAATCCATTTGTTTTTCTAAGTATTTCTCAGATACATTCTTCAAAGCAAACACCTGGTCCACACATCCTCTACCACTTCTGAAACCACACTCCTCTTCCCCAATCTGATGCTCTGTACATCATATAATTTCCCAGGAATACTAAAAAAACTTATATCTCTGTAATTTGAATACTCACCTTTATCCCCTTTGCCCTTGTACAATGGCACTATGCATGCATTCTGCCAATCCTCAGGCACCTCACCATGAGCCATACATACACTGAATATCCTCACCAACCAGTCAACAACACAGTCACCCCCTTTTTTAATAAATTCCACCGCAATACCATCCAAACCTGTCACCCTGCGGCTTTCATCTTCTGCAAAGCTTTCACTACCTCTTCTCTGTTTACCAAATCATTCTCCCTGACCCTCTCACTTCACACACCACCTTGACCAAAACACCCTATATCTGCCACTCTATCATCTAACACATTTAACAAACCTTCAAAATACTCACTCCATCTCCTTCTCACACCTCCTCTATTTGTTATTACCTCCCCATTAGCCCCCTTCACTGATGTTCCCATTTGTTCTCTTGTCTTATGCACTTTATTTACCTCCTTTCAAAACATCTTTTTACTCTCCCAAAAATTTAATAATGCTCTCTCTCCCCAACTCTCATTTGCCCTCCTTTTCACCTCTTGCACCTTTCTCTTGACCTCCTGCCTCTTTCACTTATACATCTCCCAGTCATTTCCACTATTTCCCTGCAAAAATTTTCCAAATGCCTCTATCTTCTCTTTCACTAATAATCTTACTTTATCCCAAAACTCACTACCCTTTCTAATCTGCCCACCTCCCACACTTCTCATGCCACGAGCATCTTTTGCGCAAGCCAACACTGCCTCCCTAAGTACATCCCATTCCTCCCCCACTCCCCTTACGTCTTTTCCTTCCACCTTTTTACATTCTGCACTCAGTCTCCTGGTTCTTCCTCACACAAGTCTCCTTCCCAAGCTCACTTACTCTCACCACTCTCTTCTCCAACATTCTCTCTTCTTTTCTGAAAACCTCTACAAATCTTCACCTTCGCCTCCACAAGATAATGATCAGACATCCCTCCAGTTGCACCTCTCAGCACATTAACTTCCAAAAGTCTATCTTTCGCATGCATATCAATTAACACGTAATCCAATAACGCTCTCTGGCCATCTCTCCTACTTACATACGTATACGTATGTATATCTTTTTTTAAACCAGGTATTCCCAATCACCAGTCCTTTTTCAGCACATAAGTCTACAAGCTCTTCACCGTTTCCATTTACAACATGGAACACCCCATGTACACCAATTAACTTATTTTTTTTTCTTTTTTTTTTTGCTTTGTCGCTGTCTCCGCATTTGCGAGGTAGCGCAAGGAAACAGACGAAAGAAATGGCCCAACCCACCCCCATACACATGCCTTGATTCAATCCACTGACAGCACGTCAACCCCGGTATACCACATCGCTCCAATTCACTCTATTCTTTGCCCTCCTTTCACCCTCCTGCATGTTCAGGCCCCGATCACACAAAATCTTTTTCACTCCATCTTTCCACCTCCAATTTGGTCTCCCTCTTCTCCTCGTTCCCTCCACCTCCGACACATATATCCTCTTGGTCAATCTTTCCTCATTCATTCTCTCCATGTGACCAAACCATTTCAAAACACCCTCTTCTGCTCTCTCAACCACGCTCTTTTTATTTCCACACATCTCTCTTACCCTTACGTTACTTACTCGATCAAACCACCTCACACCACACATTGTCCTCAAACATCTCATTTCCAGCACATCCATCCTCCTGCGCACAACTCTATCCATAGTCCACGCCTCGCAACCATACAACATTGTTGGAACCACTATTCCTTCAAACATACCCATTTTTGCTTTCCGAGATAATGTTCTCGACTTCCACACATTCTTCAAGGCTCCCAGAAATTTCGCCCCCTCCCCCACCCTATGATCCACTTCCGCTTCCATGGTTCCATCTGCTGCCAGATCCACTCCCAGATATCTAAAACACTTCACTTCCTCCAGTTTTTCTCCATTCAAACTCACCTCCCAATTGAATTGACCCTCAACCCTACTGTACCTAATAACCTTGCTCTTATTCACATTTACTCTTAACTTTCTTCTTTCACACACTTTACCAAACTCAGTCACCAGCTTCTGCAGTTTCTCACATGAATCAGCCACCAGCGCTGTATCATCAGCGAACAACAACTGACTCACTTCCCAAGCTCTCTCATCCCCAACAGACTTCATACTTGCCCCTCTTTCCAAAACTCTTGCATTCACCTCCCTAACAACCCCATCCATAAACAAATTAAACAACCATGGAGACATCACACACCCCTGCCGCAAACCTATACCTCTGTAATTTGAGCACTCACCTTTGTCCCCTTTGCCTTTGTACAATTGCACTATGCAGGCATTCCGCCAATTTTCAAGCACCTCAACATGAATCATACATACATTAAATAACCTTATCAACCAGTCAACAATACAGTCACCCCCTTTTTTAATATATTCCACTGCAATACCATCCAAACCCACTGCCTTGCCGGGTTTCATCTTCCGTAAAACTTTTACTACCTCTTCTCTGTTTACCAAATCATTTTCCCTAACCCTCTCACTTTGCACACCACCTCGACCAAAACACCCTATATCTGCCACTCTATCATCAAACACATTCAACAAACATTCAAAATACTTACTCCATCTTCTCACATCACCACTACTTGTTATCACCGCCCCATTAACCCCCTTCACTGAAGTTCCCATTTGTTCCCTTGTCTTACGCACTTTATTTACCTCCTTCCAAAACATCTTTTTATTCTCCCTAAACTTTAATGATACTCTCTCACCCCAACTCTCATTTGCCCTCTTTTTCACCTCTTGCACCTTTCTCTTGACCTCCTGCCTCTTTCTTTTATACATCTCCCACTCATTTCCATTATTTCCCTGCAAAAATCGTCCAAATGCCTCTCTCTTCTCTTTCACTAATTGTCTTACTTCTTCATCCCACCACTCACTACCCTTTCTAATCTCCCCACCTCCCACGCTTTTCGTGCCACAAGCATCTTTTGCACAATCCATCACTGCTTCCCTAAATACATCCCATTCCTCCCCCACTCCCCTTACCTCCTTTGTTCTCACCTTTTTCCATTCTGTACTCAGTCTCTCCTGGTACTTCCTCACACAAGTCTCCTTCCCAAGCTCACTTACTCTCACCACTCTCTTCACCCCAACATTCTCTCTTCTTTTCTGAAAACCTCTACAAATCTTCACCTTTGCCTCCACAAGATAATGATCAGACATTACATTAACTTCCAAAAGTCTCTCTTTCATGTGCCTATCAATTAACACGTAATCCAATGACGCTCTCTGGCTATCTCTCCTACTTACATACGTATATTTATGTATATCTCTCTTTTTAAACCAGGTATTCTCAATCACCAGCCCTTTTTCAACTCATAAATCTACAAGCTCTTCACCATTTCCATTTACAACACTGAACACCCCATGTATACCAATTATTCCCCCAACTGCCACATTACTCACCTTTGCATTCAAATCACCCATCACTATAACCCGGTCTCATGCATCAAAACTACTAACACACTCATTCAGCTGCTCCCAAAACACTTGCCTCTCATGACCTTTCTTCTCATGCCCAGGTGCATATGCACCAATAATCGCCCATCTCTCTCCATCAACTTTCAGTTTTACCCATATCAATCTAGAGTTTATTTTCTTACACTCTGTCACATACTCCCACCACACTCCCAAGACATTCCCAAATCACTCTTCCCCTTTACCCTTGAGCTTCGTTTCACTCAGAGCCAAAACATCCAGGTTCCTTTCCTCAAACATACTACCTGTCTCTCCTTTTTTCTCATCTTGGTTACATCCACACACATTTAGACATGACAGCTAGAGAGTGAGTGTGAACGAATGTGGCCTTTGTTGTTTTTTCATATATATATATATATATATATATATATATATATATATATATATATATATATATATATATATATATATATATATATTTTTTTTTTTTTTTTTTTTTTCATACTATTTGCCATTTCTCACGTTAGCGAGGTAGCGTTAAGAACAGAAGAACTGGGCCTTAGAGGGAATATCCTCAGCTGACCCCCTTCTCTGTTCCTTCTTTTGGAAATTTAAAAAAAAAAGAAAAAAATGATAAGGGAGGATTTCCAGCCCCCCGCTCGCTTTTCTTTTAGTCGCCTTCTACGACACGCAGGGAATACGTGGGAAGTATTCTTTCTCCCCTATCCCCAGGGATAAAAGTCTCTCTCTCTTTCTCTCTCTCTCTCTCTCTCTCTCTTTTTTTTTTTTTTTTTTTTTTTTTTTTTTTTTTTTTTTATACTTTGTCGCTGTCTCCCGCGTTTGCGAGGTAGCGCAAGGAAACAGGCGAAAGAAATGGCCCAACCCCCCCCCCATACACATGTACATACGTCCACACACGCAAATATACATACCTACACAGCTTTCCATGGTTTACCCCAGACGCTTCACATGCCTTGATTCAATCCACTGACAGCACGTCAACCCCTGTATACCACATCGCTCCAATTCACTCTATTCCTTGCCCTCCTTTCACCCTCCTGCATGTTCAGGCCCCGATCACACAAAATCTTTTTCACTCCATCTTTCCACCTCCAATTTGGTCTCCCTCTTCTCCTCGTTCCCTCCACCTCCGACACATATATCCTCTTGGTCAATCTTTCCTCACTCATTCTCTCCATGTGCCCAAACCATTTCAAAACACCCTCTTCTGCTCTCTCAACCACGCTCTTTTTATTTCCACACATCTCTCTTACCCTTACGTTACTCACTCGCTCAAACCACCTCACACCACACATTGTCCTCAAACATCTCATTTCCAGCACATCCATCCTCCTGCGCACATCTCTATCCATAGCCCACGCCTCGCAACCATACAACATTGTTGGAACCACTATTCCTTCAAACATACCCATTTTTGCTTTCCGAGATAATGTTCTCGACTTCCACACATTTTTCAAGGCTCCCAAAATTTTCGCCCCCTCCCCCACCCTATGATCCACTTCCGCTTCCATGGTTCCATCCGCTGACAGATCCACTCCCAGATATCTAAAACACTTCACTTCCTCCAGTTTTTCTCCATTCAAACTCACCTCCCAATTGACTTGACCCTCACCCCTACTGTACCTAATAACCTTGCTCTCTCTCTCTCTCTATATATATATATATATATATATATATATATATGAGTGTGGTTGAGAGAGCAGAAGAGGGTGTTTTGAAATGGTTTGGTCACATGGAGAGAATGAGTGAGGAAAGAGTGACCAAGAAGATATATGTGTCAGAGGTGGAGGGAACGAGGAGAAGTGGGAGACCAAATTGGAGGTGGAAAGATGGAGTGAAAAAGATTTTGAGTGATCGTGGCCTGAACATGCAGGAGGGTGAAAGCACATCAACCCCGGTATACCACATCACTCCAATTCACTCTATTCCTTGCCCTCCTTTCACCCTCCTGCATGTTCAGGCCCCGATCACACAAAATCTTTTTCACTCCATCTTTCCTCCTCCAATTTGGTCTCCCTCTTCTCCTCGTTCCCTCCACCTCCGACACATATATCCTCTTGGTCAATCTTTCCTCACTCATTCTCTCCATGTGCCCAAACCATTTCAAAACACCCTCTTCTGCTCTCTCAACCACGCTCTTTTTATTTCCACACATCTCTCTTACCCTTACGTTACTTACTCGATCAAACCACCTCACACCACACATTGTCCTCAAACATCTCATTTCCAGCACATCCACCCTCCTGCGCACAACTCTATCCATAGCCCACGCCTCGCAACCATACAACATTGTTGGAACCACTATTCCTTCAAACATACCCATTTTTGCTTTCCGAGATAATGTTCTCGACTTCCACACATTCTTCAAGGCCCCCAGAATTTTCGCCCCCTCCCCCACCCTATGATCCACTTCCGCTTCCATGGTTCCATCCGCTGCCAGATCCACTCCCAGATATCTAAAACACTTCAATTCCTCCAGTTTTTCTCCATTCAAACTCACCTCCCAATTGACTTGACCCTCAACCCTACTGTACCTAATAACCTTGCTCTTATTCACATTTACTCTTAACTTTCTTCTTTCACACACTTTACCAAACTCAGTCACCAGCTTCTGCAGTTTCTCACATGAATCAGCCACCAGCGCTGTATCATCAGTGAACAACAACTGACTCACTTCCCAAGCTCTCTCATCCCCAACAGACTTCATACTTGCCCCTCTTTCCAAAACTCTTGCATTCACCTCCCTAACAACCCCATCCATAAACAAATTAAACAACCATGGAGACATCACACACCCCTGCTGCAAACCTACATTCACTGAGAACCAATCACTTTCCTCTCTTCCTACACGTACACATGCCTTACATCCTCGATAAAAACTTTTCACTGCTTCTAACAACTTGCCTCCCACACCATATATTCTTAATACCTTCCACAGAGCATCTCTATCAACTCTATCATATGCCTTCTCCAGATCCATAAATGCTACATACAAATCCATTTGCTTTTCTAAGTATTTCTCACATACATTCTTCAAAGCAAAAACCTGATCCACACATCCTCTACCACTTCTGAAACCAGAGATGTATAGGCATTTATATTTGTGTGTGTGGTCGTGTATGTATATTCATGTGTATGCGGGTGGGTTGGGCCATTGTTCCCTCTGTTTCCTTGTGCTACCTTGCTAACGTGGGAGACAGCGACAAAGCAAAATAAATAATAAATAAAAAATGAGGATTTCTAGAAAATTAGGAAAATGAGAGATTTGGTAGCATCAGAATGCACAGATAATTAAGAACATTAATGTCTGCAACTTTTCCTAAGTAATTGCACTATTCACTTGATGGTGTATTTTCTATATAAACTCAATAGCTGTAATGATTCATGTGTGGGCTTTCAAGTCTATGTGTGTGTGTGTGTGTGTTTTTTTTTTAAGTAACCAAAATGGCATGGGCAAAACATATCCCAGGCAAGGCTACCTCACGTGACACAAAAACATGAGAGAAAAAGAAATTAATCAGGGCTATGCTGGTGTTTGTATACCTGCCTTTAAGAAAGACTGGTTATATGAAGAGGGAAAGACAAATGAAGGAGGAGAATTCTAGAACTCAGCTGTCTGAAACATCATAATTCCTAGTCCTCAAGTACCTGCTGATCTCCACACAGAAAGTGTGAGAAGCAGCAGCCAAAGGAATTCCACAAGTACAAACCTTGGGAGTGAGGACACATGCAGACAGTTCACAAGAACATTGGCCAAAAATATATCCATGTATTAGAGACATAGCAGCAATGCAGCATATAGAAAGGGAAGGTTGAGGAGAATTAATGAGATGGAATGCTTTTGATTCACCATTGTTAATACAGCAATGGAGGATAAGCTATCCCAGATGAGCAAACAGTATTACAAATGTGGGTGATAAAACCTCTGTAGATATGAATTAGCTGCTCATGAATAAAAAAAATAATCATGGCACATAAACAACACTCCCACCTTTTAGGAAGTAGACTGTAATGATGATTGGTTGAGGCTTTCAGGATAGAATGGAAGATAAGATTATACCCAACATGTTTTTGTTTGTGCAAAGATGCAAAGATTGAAGGAGCATTACATTTACTAGGACACATCACTTAACCTTTCATTAAAACTGTCTATTTCTAAGTTTCTCATGGCTGATATCATTGTCATTTTAACTGCAATTAGTGTGTTAGAGGTGTTCACAACTGTTGATAAAGAAGAGATTTTGGACATCACTTATGATTGTTTTCAATTCTGACCTTTTGTTAAGCCCTAAGCCTCATATTTGTGGCATGTCTCTATACTTCAAAAAAGCAGTCTCTGTTAGCAAAAAGATGGTATTGTATCCCTTCATTAATCTCCATTCCTTTAATGTACGTCATTCCAGGATTCCACTTCCTCCCTGAAATCCTCTTTTACTCTGTCACCATTCCTGCCTTGTAATGATAGATTTTCTTAAGCAGTTTTCTGCGTTTGCTTAGCTCAGGAGACCAATTTGGCAATGAAAAATTTACCTTGTGTACAGTGCTAGTCAAAAAAAGCCTTATTAACATCTGCGTATGTATCTGAAGGCAATTATAACACTTAACAAGAGATAGTTTGCTTCCCTTATAGTTACCTGAATATGGCTCACTTAATATAATAAAGGGAATTTATAAGATCCTTGGTGCATTTCATAGGTTCATTCTCATATCTTTTCCCTTCTTATACAAGATTTGATATATAGTTCACTCTGTTTTCAACATTTCCCATCTTCATCACCTTAAGCTAATATATATTGAATGTCCTCAGCCAGTTTTCTAACTGCTATTGCAATTTATCCTAATTTTTTGCATGTAGAATTATTTGCATTTTACATAAGTTTAGCATCCTATGCAATCTTATTCAGACATGATCTAATATTCTAGCAATTTATATATTCTTCTCCTTCTTCTTTTTATTACCACACAACCCCAAGAACCCCTTTTATGGGACTTCTGCAATAGTACTGCACTAATGGCAATGCAGCTTCATCTGAGGAAACTCAATGCTCACAGTATAATCACTTGCTAACCGAGTCCAACATCACCAGCTGTTCTATATATGAAAACTTGCGAACATGATACCAATCCTAAAACCCTCTAACCCACACAACTCCCCTCCTCCTACTGCTCTATATCACTTTTATTCTGTTTTCAGACTCTGTGAAAAATTATCCAGGGAAGAATCAAACCTTTCCTAAAACTTCCCACTCTCACTCACACAGCGTGGCCTCAAACCCAAACACTATACCACCACACTGCACAATGAGCTCATACAACACATCTTAAATGGATTCAACCAATGACAATCCCCCTCCCACACAGCAGTAGTGGAAATAGACATCAACAAAGCATTTGACACTGTTCCCTGACACATCCTCATGCAAAAGATACTTGACCCTACCGTCCACAACAACTGATTAAAAGTGGTTTCCCACTTTCATAGCTGGCCAACATGCCCAAGTCACTCACAATGACTTCACCTCTAAAACATTTAAACTCTACATACAGAATACCCCAAGGACCAGTTCTTTCTCCAACTCTCTCCAGTCTATTCCTACAAGACCTTCCATTACCTAAAGCAAACCTCAACATGTTGATAGATTAATAGTTAATGGTAAAGGTTTGGAATTTAAGGATAAACATTGTTGGAGTCTTTGAAAGTAAATTCACCAAAGAGATAATTTCTCACCAATTTTGCTCAAAGGAGTACATTAAAACATGAAAGGAAAGAGAAGGCAAAGGAAGGGGTAGATTAGCCCTTTTAATAAAAGATATCCTGAAGAGTCAAGAAATAGTGGGAGATAGCCTATTCAGACAATACATAATCGGAAGAGTAGCTGTAGAGAAGAAGAGCATGGAGATGTTAATATTACATAATCCTCCAAAGATTAGCATCAATCTGAAACAAACATACAGTGATAACAATAAAGGTACAATGAGGATGGTACATGAGGCAGTGAAGCACTTACTTCTTAAAGATGTTGAACTACTGACAATTATGGGTATTGAAAACATTAAATATGATACATCAGCTGAAATAAGCAATCATGTAATGCTTAAGTTTGGCTATGTGGTAAATGAGGACATTAAGAAAGCAGAGGTGAGACAATACATAAAAATGAGATATAATCAGAGTAAGTACATACACATTAACAATTTCTAATGGAAATTCTGGGAAGTGGAGTTGTGTAGCCTGGAACCAGAGCTCTGTGGTGAATGGTTCTGTGAATTTTTCAATGAAGGAATTAGATGCATGGGTACTTCAAGCCTCAAATACAGAGAGAATAGTAAGTAAGAAAGAGGAAATAATGATAGTTTCAGAATATTTTTGGCAAAGATATAGACAGCACATCAGCAAGCCAGTACAAAACAAGTATCACAAAAGAAGAAAGGAGGAACAAAGAGAATTTGACAGGGATATTGCAGACAAGGCAGGTGAAAATCCAAAACTTTTCCATAAATTCATCAGGAATTATTTGTCAGTGAATGAGCAATTAATCAGTCTAAGGGATTCACAAGGAAATATTGTAAAGGATGATGTAAGGATATGTGAGGAACTGAATACTAGATTCAAGAGTGTTTTCTCAGTGGAACACACTATATCTCTGACACCAGTGAGATGGAAAGTGAAAGAGGTTTTGGAAATCATTGAAATATCTAGAAAATGTATAAACAGAATACTAAAAGGACTTGACCCATGGTCCTGATGAAATTTCACCATATGTACTAAATATGTATGCAGAAGAAGAAGAAGCAGACCAGAAGGATGTGGATGAATGCAGTACTGGGTCATCAGCATATGAGTGCATTTGATAATTTGTGAGGAGGAAATTGTTGAAAAAAGGAGGAAAAATGTAGGGGACAGGATAAAACACTGAGAGACACTGCTTTAGATAGAGGAAAGGGAAAAGCTGATCCATCGACAACCACAGAGATAGATTGGCCTGTGAGGAAGCTAGATATGAATGAGCACAGTGAGGGCAGAAATGGAAGACGAAGAAGCATAAGTGAAAGTTCAGAGGCACACTCTTACAGCACTTGGGGATGGATATCATCAGGACCACAAGCCTTGCTTGTGTCCAGAGAAAGAAGCACTTTTTGGACAGTCTGGAAAGATGAAGGAATGTTAGTCATCCAAGGTAGCTGTGTTTATACAAGGAAGTGATTTTTACTTGTATGGAGTACTGCTTTCACATTTGGGGTGGTTCTCACTATGTATCCTTACTTGACAGGGTTGCTTTGAAAGCAATCCAACTTATAAGCTCTCCCAGGCTAACTTCCAAACTTGACCCTCTTGCCCTATGCTGCAATGTTGGTTCACTTTCCTTCTGCTATGGGTATTACTTTGACTTTTGCTTTCAAGAGCTGGCTGCTTGTGTGCCTCCACCACTAACAAGACTATGCACCTACACCTCAAACCTTTAGAACTCTACTTTCTCATGTCTTTCCCAATAATTATGACCTGGCACATTGTAAAAGTTAGGTTGTTCACTTCCTCTAAGATTCGTAAATACTTTCCCATGTGTTTTCTTTTTTCTTTCATAATTCTTTCTATATTTCTATTAATGCCTGGCCTTAATGTGGATTTTTCTGTGACTGAAGTATTCACCACAATGAAATTCGGCAAAGTGGCGGGTTTGGATGGTGTTGCAGGGGAAGTGGCTAAGGATTGGTGGAATGCATGCATAGTGCCTATACATCTCACCGTATACATATATATACACACACACAGACATATACATATATACATATGTCCACAATTCATACTGACTGCCCTTATTCATTCCTGACGCCACCCCACCACACATGAAATAAAAACCCCCTCCCCCGCATGTGCACGAGGTAGCGCTAGGAAAAGACAACAAAGGCCACATTTGTTCACACTCAGTCTCTAGCTGTCATATATAATGCACCAAAAACACAGCTCCCTTTCCACATCCAGGCCCCACAAAACTTTCCATGGTTTACCCCAAACGCTTGCCCTGGTTCAATCCATTGACAGCACGTCGACCCCCGTATACCACATCGTTCCAATTCACTCTATTCCTTGCACGCCTTTCACCCTCCTGCATGTTCAGGCCCCGATCACTCAGAATCTTTTTCACTACATCTTTCCACCTCCAATTTGGTCTCCCAGTTCTCCTCGTTCCCTCCACCTCTGACACATATATATGCTCTTTGTCAATCTTTCTTCACTCATTCTCTCCATGTGACCAAACCATTCCAAAACACCCTCTTCTGCTCTCTCAACCACAATCCTTTTATTACCACACATCTCTCTTACCCTTTCATTGCTTACTCCATCAAACCACCTCACACCACATATTGTCCTCAAACATCTCATTTCCAACACTTCCACCCTCCTCTGCACACCTCTATCTATAGCCCACGCCTCTCAACCATGTAACATTTTGGAACCACTATTCCTTCAAACATACCCATTTTTGCTTTCCAAGATAACGTTCTCGACTTCCACACATTCTTCAACGCTTCCTGAACTTTCGCCCCCTCCCCCACCCTATGATTCACTTCCGCTTCCATGGTTCCATCCACTGCCAAATCCACTCTCATATATCTAAAACACTTCACTTCCTCCAGTTTTTCTCCATTCAAACTTACTTCCCAATTGACTTGTCTCTCAACCCTACTGTACATAATAACCTTGCTCTTATTCACATTTACTCTCAGCTTTTTTCTTTAACACATTTTACCAAACTCAGTCACCAGCTTCTGCAGTTTCTCACCCAAATCAGCCACCCGCGCTGTATCATCAGCGAACAACATACTTGCCCCTCTTTCCAAACCTCTTGCATTCACCTCCCTAACAACCCCATCCATAAACAAATTAAACAACCATGGAGACATCACACACCCCTGCTGCAAACCAACATTCACTGAGAACCAATCACTTTCCTCTCTTCCTACACATACACATGCCTTATATCATTGATAAAAACTTTTCAATGCTTTTAACAACTTACCCCCCCACACCATATATTTTTAATACCTTCCACAGTGCATCTCTATCAACTTTATCATATGCCTTCTCCAGATCCATAAATGCTACATACAAATCCATTTGCTTTTCTAAGTATTTCTTACATACATTTTTCAAAGCAAACACCTGATCCACACATACTCTACCACTTCTGAAACCACACTCCTCTTCCCCAATCTGATGCTTTGTACATGCCTTCACCCTCTCAATCAATACCCTCCCATATAATTTTCCAGGAATACTCAACAAACTTATACCTCTGTAATTTGAGCACTCAACTTTGTCCCCTTTGCCTTTGTACAATGGTACTATGCAAGCATTCTGCCAGTCCTCAGGCACCTCACCATACATACATTAAATAATCTTACCAACCAGTCAACAATACAGTCACCCCCTTTTTTAATAGATTCCACTGCAATACCATCCAATCCCGCTGCCTTGCCGGCTTTCATCTTCCGCAAAGCTTTTACTACCTCTTCTCTGTTTACCAGATCATTCTCCCAGACCCTCTCACTTTGCACACCACCTCAACCAAAACACCCTATATCTGCCACTCTATCATCAAACACATTCAACAAACCTTCAAAATACTCACTCCATCTCCTTCTCACATCACCACTACTTGTTATCACCTCCCTGGGGATAGGGGAGAAAGAATACTTCCCACGTATTCCCTGCATGTCGTAGAAGGCGACTAAAAGGGGAGGGAGCGTGGGGCTGGAAATCCTCCCCTCTTGTTTTTTTTTTAATTTTCCAAAAGAAGGAACAGAGAAGGGGGCCAGGTGAGGATGTTCCCTCAAAGGCCCAGTCCTCTGTTCTTACGCTACCTCGCTAATGCGGGAAATGGCGAATAGTTTGAAAAAAAAGAAAAGAATATATATATATATACATATATATTATTTTATTTCTTTTATTTTGCTTTGTCGCTGTCTCCCGCAAGGAAACAGATGAAAGAATGGCCCAACCCACCCACATACACATGTATATACATACACGTCCACACACGCAAATATACATACCTATACATCTCAATGTATACATATATATATATATATATATATATATATATATATATATATATATATATATATATATATATATACACACACACAGACATATACATATATACACAAGTACATAATTCATACTGTCTGCCTTTATTCATTCCCATCGCCACCTCGCCACACATGAAATAACAACCCCCCCTCATGTGTGCGTGGTAGCGCTAGGAAAAAGACAACAAACGCCACATTCGTTCACAATCAGTCTCAAGCTTTCATTTAATAATGCACCAAAACCACAGCTCCCTTTCCACATCCAGGCCCCACAGAACTTTCATTGGTTTACCCCAGACGCTTCACATGCCCTGGTTCAATCCATCGACAGCACGTCAACCCCGGTATACCATGTCGTTTCAATTCACTCTATTCCTTGCACGCCTTTCACCCTCCTGCATGTTCAGGCCCCGATCACTCAAAATCTTTTTCACTCCATCTTTCCACCTCCAATTTGGTCTCCCACTTCTCCTTGTTCCCTCCACCTCTGACACATATATCCTCTTGTTCAATCTTTCCTCACTCATTCCCTCCATGCGACCAAACCATTTCAAAACACCCTCTTCTGCTCTCTCAACCACACTCTTTTTATTACCACATATCTCTCTTACCCTATTATTACTTACTCGATCAAACCACCTCACACCACATATTGTCCTCAAACATCTCATTTCCAACACATCCACCCTCCTCCGCACAACTCTATCTATAGTCCACGCCTCGCAACCATATAACGTTGTTGGAACCACTATTCCTTCAAACATACCCATTTTTGCTTTCCAAGATAATGCTTTTGACTTCCACACATTCTTCAACGCTCCCAGAACTTTCGCCCCCTCCCAACCCTATGATTCACTTCCGCTGCCAAATCCACTCCCAGATATCAAAAACACTTCACTTCCTCCAGTTTTTCTCCATTCAAACTTGCCTCCTAATTGACTTGACCCTCAACCCTACTGTACCTAATAACCTTGCTCTTATTCACATGTACTCTCAACTTTCTTCTTTCACACACTTTACCAAACTCAGGCACCAGCTTCTGCAGTTTCTCACATGAATCAGCCACCAGCGCTGTATCATCAGCGAACAACAACTGACTCACTTCCCAAGCTCTCTCATCCGCAGCAGACTGCATACTTGCCCACATATGCATACATATACAAACATATACATACACAAGCACAGACATTACATCTATATAAATACACATGCACACACATTACATAAATGCATTTTTAGATATTCATACTTGCCTTTATCCATTCCTGTCCCTACCCTGTCCCACAGGAAAACAGCATCACTGTCCCCTGTCACATTCAGCTCATTAAGGTTACACATAAGGAACCACTGGAACATGTTACACAAGCTATCTTTTCATCACTTGCTTATCTTGATAAGACTCCATCTAACCTACTCAATCAACATTAGTGAAAAACTTTATGAAAGCAGGGTAGGTAGCCTTCACACAGTTCATGGAATCAAAGCTCCAAAACTTCAGCAAAGATTTCTCATCCCTAGATCAAGTAGTTTTACACTTCATTAATATCTCCACTCAAACCAGCAAAACACACATGCCATAAGGGCATAGAAAGAAATACAACCAAATTTCTCCCCTCAATGCAGCTGCTATTAATGCAGTGGTTATAGTAAGAAATCCAGGTAGTAATCCCTGTTTCTTTCAAGATTCTGGAGTTTTTATAGCTCATGAAAAGGGAGTAGAGTATGAAGGGGCTACTGTGTGGTATGTGCATTAGATATTAAGATCGAGAGTGCCAAAATTTTATGAGATTAAATGGGGATTGGGAATGGAAGTTTCTCAGGTTCAAATCAAATGAAGGAGTGTTGCCAACTTGAAAATAATCATGTATGAGAGTGCAGCTTGCCAAAGGGAAGTTAGATTTTATTTTCAATGTAACCAAAAGGCAACCCTCTGGAAGCTCAATATGTAAATTCCCTTTAGGTTTTAAGATACTTTATTCAAGTAAGCTTCATTAGTGTTTTTAGTATTACTTTTGGAAATAATTCAAGGCCTCTAGCACTGCCTGGACCAGTAATGGCGAGTATGGAGCGTTACAATAATGTCCAAAACCGTCAGGCAAAGTCAGAGAAGGCAAGAGGTGAAAATACTAGATAGCTAATGTTTAGAGATGTTATGGGAACTTTTTAAGGAGTAAGATCAGAAGATAACATAACTAGAGCTAAAGTTAAGAAACTTGAGGAAGCATTTCAAGGATCTTGAGGAACTCATGAGACTAGAGAGGGACAGAAACAAAATTTAATAGGGGGGATTCAGGAGATACCTAATCAGAAGAATAGAGATGAAGCAGTACATTAGTGTGCAGTGTAATGAGGCATTTTTGGAGAAGAGAAATTTTGGGGAGTTTTGTTTATGGCATGAATGGAAAACTGCTGAATGCTTTTAAATGCTTTTATAATAGAAATATTGATCATGTGAGAGTAAATACAGTAAACAGTACGATGAACACAAGATAATGTAAATGTAGTGGTAATTTAGGGCTACATGAGGTTATGTTTTGAAAAATCAGGAATGGGACATTGCACAGGCAGAAGACAATCCTAAATAATTTGACAATGATAGTCTGTCTTCAAATAATGTGGAGAGTGATTTTACAACCACCAAATTTTTTCAACACCAAAAGCTAATGTTGAAAAAGATGAGGTAGGAAAAGGTTTTCTAGTGAAGTGAAACCAGTTGTCAGTACCTGCTGTAATTATAACAGGGTTGAGTGATTTTAGGGAACAGATGGATCACTATAGTACAGAGTGGAGGCTTCCACAGTTGTTGTACGAAGATGATCCCTTCTAGTCAACAGAATCAGAGGAGTTAGATTGAATGGTAACTTGCTTTAGTGATAGAAAGAATGGAGGTGGCAATTGAAAGATAGTGCTGAGGGCATATCATTTGAAGATATGGGCATTAGTTTAATTGAAGTAAAAATGGAAGTTCTTTAGGTGTACATGCATTTTGGAGTGATGATCAGTAAGGGCAGCAGTTGGAAGAATTAAACTGAGAGGTGACATGCAGGGGATAATAGCTAGATATACACAGAAAGCTGAAGTGAATGGTAAGAAATTAAAAATAAAGTGTTCAGGAAGCTTACTTGATTATGTAATCCTCCAAACTCTTGTAAAATCATTAAACTTTAGTTATCCTAGAGACAAGTAAAATATAGGAACAGTAGAGATAGATAACCTTCATGATATAATATGAATTAGTAAGACAGTTGGAGGAAGAAATAAGATCAAGAGGAAAATTTGTGGTGTGAAAACACAGCAGAAGAAGCTTATGGTACAAGGCGTTAAAACAGTATGGCCATGAGGGACATATGGCACTTAAGAGGCTGGTGGAGAAAAATAAGTATAGTATGTTTAGCATAATGAGAAAAAGTAAATTGTGGAAAAATTTATACATGTAATAAGCTTTAAAAACTAGGGGTGTTTTATATGAAGATGCCTGAGGAATGAGTGCTCATCATATGTAACTAGGCATTTTTTGTGCAAGGATGGAAGTGTTAATACAGACATTAATCCAGCCTGATAATTTGATTTAGTGTATAGCAAGGATGGAAGTGTTAATACAGACATTAAGTGCTGTAATGGTTTTTGCTTATTTCATCACACTGAACATGTGCATATGTGAGAGCAAGCTGAAAGGAAATGCTCTTGATTCACACCTTGTCAATGGGAGTAAAACTGAAGGTAATAAGTAGATCAAATAGTATATCTGCAGTCAAGTATCTATTTCAAACATTTACTGTATTAGGATAAAAGTTAATCCTTATAAGGCTGCCCTTTAGTTTTCATAGTTGTATCAAAATATTTTTGATGACATAGTATGTCTTGCATGGTGTTAACTGTTGGATGATTTTTGACATACCATAGTAAAGTTATGATCTACCAGTATTTAGTTGAATGTACACTTGGCTAAGCTCATGATCAGATCCAGCTATCCCTTTCACCAAACATATTCAGTTTTGCTCTGCCACCCAGGCAAGGTTGTTGATTTCAATTACTTTAACTGTGTAGATTTTCTGTACATCATGGGAAATTAACACAAGTGTTTTAATTACTACTGGTAAGAAACATTTAATTTTACAGTACTTTTCCAGATATAAGAAATATTCATGATTATATCTACTATGGACATGCTTCATGCTCACTAGCCCACAGGATGAAGCTACATAATTCCATTTCTGAGTCAGAATCTTCTGTTTAGGGAGTGTAATAAAATTTTCTGCTACTCACATTTTCCATACTATTAATTTTCAGTTGTTGTACATTATGCTATTATGCATTTATCGAATGGGTATCTTGAGTGTTATCAATGTCAACAACATCTGCACTCTCCATTGTGAATCATCGACAGTCTTATCAGTTTCACAGCAAACTCTCAGGCTGTTATGCTAAAGCTATCGAAGCTAAACCTAGAAAAAGTTATTTTCTTTTGAAACATTCTTAAAAGGATAACCATTGGAGTATGGTTTTCTTCCACTGAAATTATCCAGTAATGCCTAAAATCCTGAGCTGTGAAAATTACATAAAACTATAAATGCAAACATTCAAGAGTAAATATACATTTCTTCATATTTGCCTTGTATTATAATAATCGTGTTCAATCCCACAGAATTTTATCACAAGAATTGAATTACTAATGAATGACTTCTGACTCCATAAAATCAGAATGTGGGTATAGATTTGAGGATTTAAGTACATTTGCTGGACCAAGGTATGCAAGAGATTAATCAGACCAGGAATATAGGAATGGCATGCAATTGTAAAAAACAAAAGTTAAGGAGGGGGCCAACACCACCTTCAACACATAAAATTAGGCTGGAAATTACAAACCAATCAGAATTCAAAAAGATTCCATCAAGTCTGAATTGTTGTAGAAGACCATTTCATCCCTTGATAAAAACACCTTCATTTGACACTAAAGAAAAACAACAAAAAAAGAAAGTCTTGGTCCGAGGGTAAGGATATTTGTAATATAAAATTTATATACAGCATTTAACTTAAAATTCTTTCATTGATATTATAATCTTGTATCTAAAAGATTTTCTTTTTACTGACCTCACTTCAATCATTAAAGTTCATCTAAATTAGGCAGCTCATAAAGCAACATTGGAGTTCTTATTGATCCTGAGGTTGTATTTATCACTGAAAAGGCTTCTGTTTTGAGTCAGGGTTTTTAATATTAATTTTCACAGAGGCTGAATAGTCAAAGGACTTCACAACAGAGAAACTATCCCTACACATACCACTATGAATATGACTTAGTCATCCCTGTTCAGCCATTGGCTTTAACCTACTTTTCATGGGTTGTGAGTGCAGAGAATTCCTCTGTCCACTGGCACCAGTGCTGGTTATTTGCAGTTTCAAAAGTGTGCTTATGGAGCATGGGCTCACGCTCTCGTCTAGTTCCAGGCACTAAAAAAAGTCTGACATGATTTTAGTCCATATCATCTGGAAAATTCACTGTTGATAAAAACAGAATCCTTCTGTAAATAAAAAAAACAAGTTAAAGAACATGCAAATTATGAACACCCTTTAGTAATTAAGATAATGTCCTAGGTCTATATAGAAAACCAAAAAAAGTTTTGTATTCTCAGGGCCTCTCTTTAGATCTTTGTCAAAAGAACAGCCTCTCAAAGAAATTATCCATTCAGTGTTGGTATTTGTCTCAGTTACTGCTTAACTGAAATTCATAAACTAATATCTTGAAATCATACAGGTTAACCCTTAGGTGAGGCTTCAGGGATAATTTCCTTAAACACTGGAAGCAGAAGTTCAAAATATCAAAAAAGGTTTGATATCTTTCATGATTAACTAGAGCATAATTTTCTTATTAAAACAACATACAACTCAACCAGCTGAATCACTGATTCTGAAGGCTGCACACACTTGAACTTATGTTGCCCTACTGCCAGGCAACATAGTGATTGTGTGGTATTTTTGCAAGTGTTTCTATCTAAAACAAAGATGATTGATTATTTATGGTTTTTCCATAGTTATTACTGTTATCTTGTAAGAATAACACACTAACAAGAAGTATTATGTAAAATGAGGGCACAGATCTTATACAGGTATTCTCGTCATCTCCACTTTTTTCTCTTCATCTTAACTTTGATGGCACAAGTAACTGAATGCCCTAATCAAGGCCGTCTCCTTAATCAATGTACTTATTTACTTCCTGCCCCAAAAGTCTGTTCTATCTTCATGAAGCTCCAAAACTTGTATATATGTATATATATATGTATATATATATATATATATATATACATATACATATATCCTACTAGTACAACAAAAAAATATATATATATATATATATATATATATATATATATATATATATATATATTATCCCTGGGGATAGGAGAGAAAGAATACTTCCCACGTATTCCCTGCGTGTCGTAGAAGGCGACTAAAAGGGGAGGGAGCGGGTGGCTGGAAATCCTCCCCTTTCTTGTGTTTTTTTTTTTTTTTTAATTTTCCAAAAGAAGGAACAGAGAAGGGGGTCAGGTGAGGATATTCCCTCTAAGGCCCAGTTCTCTGTTCTTAACGCTACCTCGCTAACGCGGGAAATGGCAAATAGTATGGAAAAAAAAAAAAAAAAATATATATATATATATATATATATATATATATATATATATATATATATATATATATATATATATATATTTTTTTTTTGCTTTGTCGCTGTCTCCCGCATTTGTGAGGTAGCACAAGGAAACAGATGAACGAAATGGCCCAACCCACCCCCATACACATGTATATACATACGTCCACACACGCAAATATACATACCTACACAGCTTTCCATGGTTTACCCCAGACGCTTCACATGCCCTGATTCAATCCACTGACAGCACGTCAACCCCGGTATACCACATCGATCCAATTCACTCTATTCCTTGCCCTCCTTTCACCCTCCTGCATGTTCAGGCCCCGATCACACAAAATCTTTTTCACTCCATCTTTCCACCTCCAATTTGGTCTCCCACTCCTCCTCGTTCCCTCCACCTCCGACACATATATCCTCTTGGTCAATCGTTCCACACTCATTCTCTCCATGTGCCCAAACCATTTCAAAACACCCTCTTCTGCTCTCTCAACCACGCTCTTTTTATTTCCACACATCTCTCTTACCCTTACGTTACTTACTCGATCAAACCACCTCACACCACACATTGTCCTCAAACATCTCATTTCCAGCACATCCATCCTCCTGCGCACAACTCTATCCATAGCCCACGCCTTGCAACCATACAACATTGTTGGAACCACTATTCCTTCAAACATACCCATTTTTGCTTTCCGAGATAATGTTCTCGACTTCCACACATTCTTCAAGGCTCCCAGAATTTCCGCCCCCTCCGCCACCCTATGATCTACTTCCGCTTTCATGGTTCCATCCGCTGCCAGATCCACTCCCAGATATCTAAAACACTTTACTTCCTCCAGTTTTTCTCCATTCAAACTTACCTCCCAATTGACTTGACCCTCAACCCTACTGTACCTAATAACCTTGCTCTTATTCACATTTACTCTTAACTTTCTTCTTTCACACACTTTACCAAACTCAGTCACCAGCTTCTGCAGTTTCTCACATGAATCAGCCACCAGCGCTGTATCATCAGCGAACAACAACTGACTCACTTCCCAAGCTCTCTCATCCCCAACAGACTTCATACTTGCCCCTCTTTCCAAAACTCTTGCATTCAACTCCCTAACAACCCATCCATAAACAAATTAAACAACCATGGAGACATCACACACCCCTGCCGCAAACCTACATTCACTGAGAACCAATCACTTTCCTCTCTTCCTACACGTACACATGCTTACATCCTCGATAAAAATTTTTCACTGCTTCTAACAACTTGCCTCCCACACCATATATTCTTAATACCTTCCACAGAGCATCTCTATCAACTCTATCATATGCCTTCTCCAGATCCATAAATGCTACATACAAATCCATTTGCTTTTCTAAGTATTTCTCACATACATTCTTCAAAGCAAACACCTGATCCACACATCCTCTACCACTTCTGAAACCACACTGCTCTTCCCCAATCTGATGCTCTGTACATGCCTTCACCCTCTCAATCAATACCCTCCCATATAATTTACCTGGAATACTCAACAAACTTATACCTCTGTAATTTGAGCACTCACTCTTGTCCCCTTTGCCTTTGTACAATGGCACTAGGCATGCATTCCGCCAATCCTCAGGCACCTCACTATGAGTCATACATACATTAAATAACCTTACCAACCAGTCAATATATATATATATATATATATATATATATATATATATATATATATATATATATATATATATATATATATATGTATATATATATATATATGCTCTGTGGAAGGTATTAAGAATATATGGTGTGGGAGGCAAGTTGTTAGAAGCAGTGAAAAGTTTTTATCAAGGACGTAAGTCATGTGCACGTGTAGGAAGAGAGGAAAGTGATTGGTTCTCAGTGAATGTAGGTTTGTGGCAGGGGTGTGTGATGTCTCCATGGTTGTTTAATTTGTTTATGGATGGAGTTGTTAGGGAGGTGAATGCAAGAGTTTTGGAAAGAGGGGCAAGTATGAAGTCTGTTGGGGATGAGAGAGCTTGGGAAGTGAGTCAGTTGTTGTTCGCTGATGGTACAGCACTGGTGGCTGATTCATGTGAGAAACTGCAGAAGCTGGTGACTGAGTTTGGTAAAGTGTGTGAAAGAAGAAAGTTAAGAGTAAATGTGAATAAGAGCAAGGTTATTAGGTACAATAGGGTTGAGGGTCAAGTCAATTGGGAGGTAGGTTTGAATGGAGAAAAACTGGAGGAAGTAAAGTGTTTTAGATATCTGGGAGTGGATCTGGCAGCGGATGGAACCATGGAAGCAGAAGTGGATCATAGGGTGGGGGAGGGGGTGAAAATTCTGGGAGCCTTGATGAATGTGTGGAAGTCGAGAACATTATCTCGGAAAGCAAAAATGGGTATGTTTGAAGGAATAGTGATTCCAACAATGTTGTATGGTTGCGAGGCGTGGGCTATGGATAGAGTTGTGCGCAGGAGGATGGATGTGCTGGAAATGAGATGTTTGAGGACAATGTGTGGTGTGAGGTCGTTTGATCGAGTAAGTAACGTAAGGGTGAGAGAGATGTGTGGAAATAAAAAGAGCGTGGTTGAGAGAGCAGAAGAGGGTGTTTTGAAATGGTTTGGTTACATGGAGAGAATGAGTGAGGAAAGATTGACCAAGAGGATATATGTGTCGGAGGTGGAGGGAATGAGGAGAAGTGGGAGACCAAATTGGAGGTGGAAAGATGGAGTGAAAAAGATTTTGTGTGATCGGGGCCTGAACATGCAGGAGGGTGAAAGGAGGGCAAGGAATAGAGTGAATTGGATCGATGTGGTATACCGGGGTTGACGTGCTGTCAGTGGATTGAATCAGGGCATGTGAAGAGTCTGGGGTAAACCATGGAAAGCTGTGTAGGTATGTATATTTGCGTGTGTAGACGTATGTATATACATGTGTATGGGGGTGAGTTGGGCCATTTCTTTCGTCTGTTTCCTTGCGCTACCTCGCAAACGCGGGAGACAGCGACAAAGCAAAAAATATATATATATATATATATATATATATATATATATATATATATATATATATATATATATATATATATATATATATCCCTGGGGATTGGGGAGAAAGAATACTTCCCACGTACTCCCTGTGTGTCGTAGAAGGCGACTAAAAGGGGAGGGAGCGGGGAGCTGGAAATCCTCCACTCTTGTTTTTTTTTTAATTTTCCAAAAGAAGGAACAGAGAAGGGGCCCAGGTGAGGATGTTCCCTCAGAGGCCCAGTCCTCTGTTCTTAACGCTACCTTGCTGATGCGGGAAATGGCGAATAATTTGGAAAAAAAAATAATATATATATATATATATATATATATATATATATATATATATATATATATATATATATATATATATATATTTTTTTTTTTTTTTTTTTTCTTTTTCTATCATTTTGCTTTGCCGCTGTCTCCCGCGTTAGTGAGGTAGCGCAAGGAAACAGACGAAAGAATGGCCCAACCCACCCACATACACATGTATATACATACACGTCAACACACGCAAATATACATACCTATACATCTCAACGTATACATATATATACACACACAGACATATACATATATACACATGTACATAATTCATACTGTCTGCCTTTATTCATTCCCATATATATATAAGCAAGATATATATATATATATATATATATATATATATATATATATATATATATATATTATCCCTGGGGATAGGGGATTAAGAATACTTCTCATGTATTCCCTGCGTGTCATAGAAAGCGACTAAAAGGGGAGGGAGCAGGGGGCTGGAAATCCTCCCATCTCGTTTTTTTTTTTTTAATTTTCCAAAAGAAGGAACAGAGGGGGCTAGGTGAGGATATTCCAAAAAAGGCCCAGTCCTCTGTTCCTAACGCTACCTCGCTAATGCGGGAAATGGCGAATAGTTTAAAAGAAAAGAAAGATATATATATATATATATATATATATATATATATATATATATATATATATATATATATAAAATATATATATATATATATATATATATATATATATATATATATATATATATATATATATATATATATATATATATATATAAAAATATATATATATATATATATATATATATATATATATATATATATATATATATATATATATATATATATATATTCTTTCTTTCATACTATTCGCCATTTCCTGCATTAGCGAGGTAGCGTTAAGAACAGAGGACTGGGCCTTTGAGGGAATATCCTCATCTGGCCCCCTTCTCTGTTCCTTCTTTGGGAAAAAAAACAAAAAAAACAAGAGGGGAGGATTTCCAGCCCCCCGCTCCCTTCCCTTTTAGCCGCCTTCTACGACACACAGGGAATACGTGGGAAGTATTCTTTTTCCCCTATCCCCAGGGATATATTATTATTATTATTATTATTATTATTATTATACTTTGTCGCTGTCTCCCGCATTAGTGAGGTAGCGCAAGGAAACAGATGAAAGAATGACCCAACCCACCCACATATACATATCTATACATTTCAACGTATACATACATATACATACACAGACATATACATACAAGACACATACATATATACACTTCCACATATTCATACATGCTGCCTTCATCCATTCCCGTCACCACCCCACCATACATGAAATGGCATCCCCCTTCCCCCACATACGCGTGAGGTAGTGCTAGGAAAAGACAACAAAGGCCACATTCATTCACACTCAGTCTCTAGCTGTCATGTGTAATGCACCGAAACCACAGTTCCCTTTCCACATCAGGCCCCACAAAACTTTCCATGGTTTACTGCAGATGCTTCACATGGCCTGGTTCAATCCACTGACAGCACATCGACCCAGGTATACCACATCGTCCCAATTCACTCTATTCCTTACACACCTTTCACCCTCCTGTAAGTTCAGGCCCCAATCGCTCAAAATCTTTTTCACGCCATCCTTCCACCTCCAATTTGGTCTCCCACTTCTCCTCATTCCCTCTACCTCTGACAGACACAGACACACACACACACACACACACACATATATATATATATATATATATATATATATATATATATATATATATATATATATATATATCCCTGGGGATAGGGGAGAAAGAATATTTCCCACGCATTCCCCATGTGTTGTATAAGGCTATAAAGTGCTAGAAACACTCCCCTCCTTGTATTTTAACTTTCTAAAAGGGGAAACAGAAGATAAACATACACATATTTATTTTTATTTTGCTTTGTCGCTGTCTCCCGCATTAGCAAGGTAGCGCGAGGAAACAGACGAAAGAATGGCCCAACCCACCACATGCAAATATACATACCTAAACATCTCAATGTATACATATATATACACACACAGACATATACATATATACACATGTACATAATTCATAGTCTTCCTTTATTCATTCCCATCGCCACCTCGCCACACATGGAATAACAACCCCCTCTCCCCTAATGTGTGCGATGTAGCGCTAGGAAAAGACAACAAAGGCCCCATTCGTTCACACTCAGTCTCTAGCTGTCATGTAATAATGCACCGAAACCACAGCTCCCTTTCCACATCCAGGCCCCAAAGAACTTTCCATGGTTTACCCCAGATGCTTCACATGCCCTGGTTCAACCCATTGACAGCACATTGACCCGATATACCAAATCGTTCCAATTCACTTTATTCCTTGCCCGCCTTTCACCCTCCTGCATGTTCAGGCCCCGATCACTCAAAATCTTTTTCACTCCCTCTTTCCACCTCCAATTTGGTCTCCCACTACTCGTTCCCTCCACCTCTGACACATATATCCTCTTGGTCAATCTTTCCTCACTCATTCTCTCCGTGTGACCAAACTACTTCAAAACACCCTCTTCTGCTCTCTCAACCACACTCTTTTTATTACCACACATCTCTCTTACCCTATTACTACTTACTCGATCAAACCACCTCACACCACATATTGTCCTCAAACAACTCATTTCCAACACATCCACCCTCCTGCGCACAATCTGTCCATAGCCCACACCTCGCAACCAAACAACATTGTTGGAACCACTATTCCTTCAAACATACCCACTTTTGCTCTCCAAGATAATGTTCTCGACTTCCACACATTCTTCAAGGCTCCCAGAATTTTCGCCCCCCCCCCCACGCTATGATTCACTTCCACTTCCATAGTTCTATCCGCTGCCAAATCCACTCCCAGACATCTAAAACACTTCACTTCCTCCAGTTTTTCTCCATTCAAACTTACCTCCCAATTGACTTGACCCTCAACCCTACTGTACCTAATAACCTTGCTCTTATTCACATTTACTCTCAACTTTCTTCTTTCACACACTTTACCAAACTCAGTCACCAGCTTCTGCAGTTTCTCACATGAATCAGCCACCAGCGCTGTATCATCAGCGAACAACAACTGACTCACTTCCCAAGCTCTCTCATCCACAACAGACTGCATACTTGCTCCTCTTTCCAAAACTCTTGCATTCACCTCCCTAACAACCCCATCCATAAACAAATTAAACACACCTCTGCTGCAAACCTACATTCACTGAGAACCAGTCATTTTCCTCTCTTCCTACACATACACATGCCTTACATCCTCGATAAAAACTTTTCACTGCTTCTAACATCTTGCCTCCCACACCATATATTCTTAATACCTTCCACAGAGAATCTCCATCAACTCTATCATATGCCTTCTCCAGATCCATAAATGCTACATACAAATCCATTTGCTTTTCTAAGTATTTCTCACATACATTCTTCAAGGCAAACACCTGATCCACACATCCTCTACCACTTCTGAAACCACACTGCTCTTCCCCAATCTGATGCTCTGTACATGCCTTCACCCTCTCAATCAATACCCTCCCATATAATTTCCCAGGAATACTCAACAGACTTATACCTCAGTAATTTGCGCACTCACTCTTATCCCATTTGAGTTTGTACAATGGCACTATGCAACCATTCCGCCAATCCTCAGTCACCCCCTTTTTTTTTTTTTTATAAATTCCACTGCAATACCATCCAATACCTTGCCAGCTTTCATCTTCCCCAAAGCTTTTACTACCTCTTCTCTGTTTACCAAATCATTTCCCCTAACCCTCTTACTTTGCACACCACCTCGACCAAAAACACCCTATATCTGCCACTCTATCATCATACACATTCAACAAACCTTCAAAATACTCACTCCATCTCCTTCTCACATCACCACTACTTGTTATCACCTCCCCATTTGCGCCCTTCACTGAAGTTCCCATTTGTTCCCTTGTCTTGTGCACTTTATTTACCTCCTTCCAAAACATCTTTTTATTCTCCCTAAAATTTAATGATACTCTCTCACCCCAACTCTCATTTGCCCTCTTTTTCATTTCCTGCACCTTTCTCTTGACCTCCTGCCTCTTTCTTTTATACATCTCCCACTCATTTCCATTATTTCCCTGCAAAAATTGTCCAAATGCCTCTCTCTTCTCTTTCACTAATAATCTTACTTCTTCATCTCACCACTCACTGCCCTCTCTAATCTGCCCACCTCCCACACTTCTCATGCCGCAAGCATCTTTTGCGCAAGCCATCACTGCTTCCCGAAATACATCCCATTCCATTGTTCTCATCTTTTTCCATTCTGTACTCAGTCTCTCCTGGTACTTCCTCACACAAGTCTCCTTCCCAAGCTCGTTCACTCTCACCACTCTCTTCACCCCAACATTCTCTCTTCTTTTCTGAAATCCTCTACAAATCTCAGTACATTAACATCCAAAAGTCTCTCTTTCGCGCGCCTGTCAATTAACACGTAATCCAATAACGCTCTCTGGCTATCTCTCCTACTTACTTACGTATACTTATGTATATCTTTCTTTTTAAAAAAGGTATTCCCAATCACCAGTCCTTTTTCAGCACATAAATCTACAAGCTCTTCACCATTTCTATTTACAACACTGAACACCCCATGTATACCAATTATTCCCTCAACTGCCACATTACTCACCTTTGCATTCAAATCACCCATCACTATAACCCGGTCTCATGCATCAAAACCACTAACACACTCATTCAGCTGCTCCCAAAACACTTGCCTCTCATGCATGATCTTTCTTCTCATGCCCAGGTGCATATGCACCAATAATCACCCATCTCTCTCCATCAACTTTCAGTTTTACCCATATCAATCTGGAGCTTACTTTCTTACACTCTAATCACATACTCACACCACTCCAGTTTCAGGAGTAGTGCTACTCCTTCCCTTGCTCTTGTCCTCTCGCTAACCCCTGACTTTACTCCCAAGACATTCCCAAACCACTCTTCCCCTTTACCCTTGAGCTTCATTTCACTCAGAGCCAAAACATCCAGGTTCCTTTCCTCAAACATACTACCTATCTCTCCTTTTTTCTCATCTTGGTTACATCCACACCCATTTAGACACCCCAATCTGAGCCTTCGAGGAGGATGAGCACTCCCCGCGTCACTCCTTCTTATGTTTCCCCTTTTAGAAAGTTAGAATACAAGAATAATATTTTTTTTTTTTTTTTTGCTTTGTCGCTGTCTCCCGCGTTTGCGAGGTAGCGCAAGGAAACAGACGAAAGAAATGGCCCAACCCACCCCCATACACATGCCTTGATTCAATCCACTGACAGCACGTCAACCCCGGTATACTACATCGCTCCAATTCACTCTATTCTTTGCCCTCCTTTCACCCTCCTGCATGTTCAGGCCCCGATCACACAAAATCTTTTTCACTCCATCTTTCCACCTCCAATTTGGTCTCCCTCTTCTCCTCGTTCCCTCCACCTCCGACACATATATCCTCTTGGTCAATCTTTCCTCACTCATTCTCTCCATGTGACCAAACCATTTCAAAACACCCTCTTCTGCTCTCTCAACCACGCTCTTTTTATTTCCACACATCTCTCTTACCCTTACGTTACTTACTCGATCAAACCACCTCACACCACACATTGTCCTCAAACATCTCATTTCCAGCACATCCATCCTCCTGCGCACAACTCTATCCATAGTCCACGCCTCGCAACCATACAACATTGTTGGAACCACTATTCCTTCAAACATACCCATTTTTCCTTTCCGAGATAATGTTCTCGACTTCCACACATTCTTCAAGGCTCCCAGAATTTTCGCCCCCTCCCCCACCCTATGATCCACTTCCGCTTCCATGGTTCCATCCGCTGCCAGATCCACTCCCAGATATCTAAAACACTTCACTTCCTCCAGTTTTTCTCCATTCAAACTCACCTCCCAATTGAATTGACCCTCAACCCTACTGTACCTAATAACCTTGCTCTTATTCACATTTACTCTTAACTTTCTTCTTTCACACACTTTACCAAACTCAGTCACCAGCTTCTGCAGTTTCTCACATGAATCAGCCACCAGTGCTGTACCATCAGCGAACAACAACTGACTCACTTCCCAAGCTCTCTCATCCCCAACAGACTTCATACTTGCCCCTCTTTCCAAAACTCTTGCATTCACCTCCCTAACAACCCCATCCATAAACAAATTAAACAACCATGGAGACATCACACACCCCTGCCGCAAACCTACATTCACTGAGAACCAATCACTTTCCTCTCTTCCTACACGTAAACATGCCTTACATCCTCGATAAAAACTTTTCACTGCTTCTAACAACTTGCCTCCCACACCATATATTCTTAATACCTTCCACAGAGCATCTCTATCAACTCTATCATATGCCTTCTCCAGATCCGTAAATGCTACATACAAATCCATTTGCTTTTCTAAGTATTTCACACATACATTCTTCAAAGCAAACACCTGATCCACACATCCTCAACCACTTCTGAAACCACACTGCTCTTCCCCAATCTGATGCTCTGTACATGCCTTCACCCTCTCAATCAATACCCTCCCATATACTTTCCCAGGAATACTCAACAAGCTTATACCTCTGTAATTTGAGCACTCACTCTTATCCCCTTTGCCTTTGTACAATGGCACTATGCAAGCATTCCACCAATCTTCAGGCACCTCACCATGAATCATACATACATTAAATAACCTTACCAACCAGTCAACAATGCAGTCACCCCCTTTTTTAATAAATTCCATTGCAATACCATCCAAACCTGCTGCCTTGCTGGCTTTCATCTTCTGCAAAGCTTTCACTACTTCTTCTCTGTTTACCAAATCATTTTCCCTAACCCTCTCAGTTTGCACACCACCTCGACCAAAACACCCTATATCTGCCACTCTATCATCAAACACTTTCAACAAACCTTCAAAATACTCACTCCATCTCCTTCTCACACCACCACTACTTGTTATCACCTCCCCATTAGCCCCCTTCACTGAAGTTCCCATTTGCTCCTTTGTCCTACGCACTTTATTTACCTCCTTCCAAAACATCTTTTTATTCTCCCTAAAATTTAATGATACTCTCTCACCCCAACTCTCATTTGCCCACGTTTTCACCTCTTGCACCTTTCTCTTGACCTCCTGCCTCTTTCTTTTATACATCTCCAACTCATTTGCATTTTTTCCCTGCAAAAATCGTCCAAATGCCTCTCTTCTCTTTCACTAATAATCTTGCTTCTTCATCCCACCACTCGCTACCCTTTCTAATCAACCTATACTCCCACACTTCTCATGCCACAAGCATCTTTTGTGCAAGCCATCACTGCTTCCCTAAGTACATCCCATTCCTCCCCCACTCCCCTTACCTCCTTTGTTCTCACCTTTTTCCTTTCTGTACTCAGTCTCTTCTGGTACTTCCTCACACAAGTCTCCTTCCCAGGCTCACTTACTCTCACCACTCTCTTCACCCCAACATTCTCTCTTCTTTTCTGAAAACCCCTACATCTCTTCACCTTCGCCTCCACAAGATAATGATCAGACATCCGTCCAGTTGCACCTCTCAGCACATTAACATCCAAAAGTCTCTCTTTCGCGTGCCAATCAATTAACATGTAATCCAATAATGCTCTCTGGCCATCTCTCCTACTTACATACGTATACTTATGTATATCTCGCTTTTTAAACCAGGTATTCCCAATCACCAGTCCTTTTTCAGCACATAAATCTACAAGCTCTTCATTTCCATTTACAACACTGAACACCCCATGTATACCAATGATTCCCTCAACTGCCACATTACTCACCTTTGCATTCAAATCACCCATCACTATATATATATATATATATATATATATATATATATATATATATATATATATTGTCCCTGGGGATAGGGGAGAAAGAATACTTCCCACGTATTCCCTGCGTGTCGTAGAAGGCGACTAAAAGGGGAGGGAGCGGGTGGCTGGAAATCCTCCCCTCTCGTTTTTTTTTAATTTTCCAAAAGAAGGAACAGAGAAGGGGGCCAGGTGAGGATTTTCCCTCTAAGGCCCAGTCCTCTGTTCTTAACGCTACCTCGCAAATGCGGGAAATGGCGAATCGTATGAAAAAAAAAAAAAAAAAAAAAAAATATATATATATATATATATTTTATTTTTTCATTTTGCTTTGTCGCTGTCTCCCGCATTTGCGAGGTAGCTCAAGGAAACAGAAGAAAGAAATGGCCCAACCCACCCCCATACACATGTATATATACACACGTCCACACACGCAAATATAGATACCTATACATCTCAATGTACACATATATGTACACACACAGACACATACATATATACCCATGCACACAGTTCACACTGTCTGCCTTTATTCATTCCCATCGCCACCTCGCCACACATGGAATACCATCCCCCTCCCCCCTCATGTGTGCAAGGTAGCGCTAGGAAAAGATAACACAGGCCCCATTTGTTCACACTCAGTCTCCAGTTGTCATGCAATAATGCCCGAAACCACAGCTCCCTTTCCACATCCAGGCCCCACACAACTTTCCATGGTTTACCCCAGACGCTTCACATGCCCTGATTCAATCCAATGACAGCACGTCAACCCCGCTATACCATATCGATCCAATTCACTCTATTCCTTGCCCTCCTTTCACCCTCCTGCATGTTCAGGCCCCGATCACACAAAATCTTTTTCACTCCATCTTTCCACCTCCAATTTGGTCTCCCACTTCTCCTCGTTCCCTCCACCTCCGACACATATATCCTCTTGGTCAATCTTTCCTCACTCATTCTCTCCATGTGCCCAAACCATTTCAAAACACCCTCTTCTGCTCTCTCAACCACACTCTTTTTATTTCCATGCATCTCTCTTACCCTTACATTACTTACTCGATCAAACCACCTCACACCACACATTGTCCTCAAACATCTCATTTCCAGCACATCCACCCTCCTGCACACAACTCTATCCATAGCCCACGCCTCGCAACCATACAACATTGCTGGAACCACTATTCCTTCAAACATACCCATTTTTGCTTTCCGAGATAATGTTCTCGACTTCCACACATTCTTCAAGGCTCCCAGGATTTTCGCCCCCTCCCCCACCCTATGATTCACTTCCGCTTCCATGGTTCCATCCGCTGCCAGATCCACTCCCAGATATCTAAAACACTTTACTTCCTCCAGTTTTTCTCCATTCAAACTTACCTCCCAATTGACTTGACCCTCAACCCTACTGTACCTAATAACCTTGCTCTTATTCACATTTACTCTTAACTTTCTTCTTTCACACACTTTACCAAACTCAGTCACCAGCTTCTGCAGTTTCTCACATGAATCAGCCACCAGCGCTGTATCATCAGCGAACAACAACTGACTCACTTCCCAAGCTCTCTCATGCACAACAGACCTCATACTTGCCCCTCTTTCCAAAAGTCTTGCATTCACCTCCCTAACAACCCCATCCATAAACAAATTAAACAACCATGGAGACATCACACGCCCCTGCCGCAAACCTACATTAACTGAGAACCAATCACTTTCCTCTCTTCCTACACGTACACATGCCTTACATCCTCGATAAAAACTTTTCACTGCTTCTAACAACTTGCCTCCCACACCATATATCCTTAATACCTTCCACAGAGCATCTCTATCAACTCTATCATATGTCTTCTCCAGATCCATAAATGCTACATACAAATCCATTTGCTTTTCTAAGTATTTCTCACATACATTCTTCAAAGCAAACACCTGATCCACACATCCTCTACCACTTCTGAAACCACACTGCTCTTCCCCAATCTGATGCTCTGTACATGCCTTCACCCTCTCAATCAATACCCTCCCATACAATTTCCCAGGAATACTCAACAAACTTATACCTCTGTATATATATATATATATATATATATATATATATATATATATATATATATATATATATATATATATATTCTTTTTTTTTTTTGCCGCTGTCTCCCGCGTTTGCGAGGTAGCGCAAGGAAACAGACGAAAGAAATGGCCCAACCCACCCCTATACACATGTATATACATACGTCCACACACGCAAATATACATACCTACACAGCTTTCCATGGTTTACCCCAGACGCTTCACATGCCTTGATTCAATCCACTGACAGCACGTCAACCCCGGTATACCACATCGCTCCAATTCACTCTATTCCTTGCCCTCCTTTCACCCTCCTGCATATTCAGGCCCCGATCACACAAAATCTTTTTCACTCCATCTTTCCACCTTCAATTTGGTCTCCCTCTTCTCCTCGTTCCCTCCACCTCCGACACATATATTCTCTTGGTCAATCTTTCCTCACTCATTCTCTCCATGTGCCCGAACCATTTCAAAACACCCTCTTCTGCTCTCTCAACCACGCTCTTTTTATTTCCACACATCTCTCTTACCCTTACGTTACTTACTCGCTCAAACCACCTCACACCACATATTGTCCTCAAACATCTCATTTCCAGCACATCCATCCTCCTGCGCACAACTCTATCCATAGCCCACGTCTCGCAACCATACAACATTGTTGGAACCACTATTCCTTCAAAAATACCCATTTTTGCTTTCCGAGATAATGTTCTCGACTTCCACACACTCTTCAAGGCTCCCAGAATTTTCGCCCCCTCCCCCACCCTATGATCCACTTCCGCTTCCATGGTTCCATTCACTGCCAGATCCACTCCCAGATATCTAAAACACTTCACTTCCTCCAGTTTTTCTCCATTCAAACTCACCTCCCAATTGACTTGACCCTCAACCCTACTGTACCTAATAACCTTGCTCTTATTCACATTTACTCTTAACTTTCTTCTTTCACACACTTTACCAAACTCAGTCACCAGCTTCTATATCACTGATTCATGTGATATATATATATATATATATATATATATATATATATATATATATATATATATATATATATATATATATATATATATATATGTTGTAAATGGAAATGGTGAAAAACTTGTTGATTTGTGTGCTAAAAAAAGGACTGGTGATTGGGAATACCTGGTTTAAAAAGAGAGATATACATAACTATATGTAAGTAGGAGAGATGGCCAGAGAGCATTATTGGATTACAGGCAAGTAGAATTTATTAAAAAAAAGGGGGTGACTGTGTTGTTGACTGGTTGGTAAGGATATTCATTGTATATACGACTTATGGTGACGTGCCTGAGGATTGGTAGAATGCATGCATAGTGCCATTGTACAAAGGCAAAGGGGATAAAGGTGAGTGCTCAAATTACAGAGGTATAAGTTTGTTGAGTATTCCCGGGAAGTTATATGGGAGGGTATTGAATGAGAGGGTGAAGGCATGTACAGAGCATCAGATTGGGGAAGAGCAGTGTGGTTTCAGAAGTGGTAGAGGATGTGTGGATCAGGTGTTTGCTTTGAAGAATGTATGAGAAATACTTAGAAAAGCAAATGGATTTGTATGTAGCATTTATGGATCTGGAGAAGGCATATGATTGAGTTGATAGAGATGCTCTGTGGAAGGTATTAAGAATATATGGTGTGGGAGGCAAGTTGTTAGAAGCAGTGAAAAGTTTTTATCAAGGATGTAAGGCATGTGTATGAGCAGGAAGAGAGGAAAGTGATTGGTTCTCAGTGAATGTTGGTCTGCGGCAGGGGTGCGTGATGTCTCCATGGTTGTCCAATAACTTTATGGATGGGGTTGTTAGGGAGGTGAATGCAAGTGTTTTGGAAAGAGGGGCAAGTATGGAGTCTGCTGTGGATGAGAGGACTTGGGAAGTGAGTTAGTTGTTGCTCGCTGATGATACAGTGTTGGTGGCTGATTTGGGTGAGAAACTGCAGAAGCTGGTGGCTGAGTTTGGTAAAGTGTGTGAAAGAAGACAGCTGAGAGTAAATGTGAATAAGAGCAAGGTTATTAGGTACAGTAAGGTTGAGGGACAAGTCAATTGGGAGGTAAGTTTGAATGGAGAAAAACTGGAGGAAGTGAAGTGTTTTAGATATCTTGGAGTGGATTTGGCAGCGGATGGAACCACGGAAGCAGAAGCGAGTCACAGGGTGGGGGAGGGTGCGAACGTTCTGGGAGCGTTGAAAAATGTGTGGAATGCGAAAACATTATCTAGGAAAGCAAAAATGGGTATGTTTGAAGGAATAGTGGTTCCAATAATGTTATATGGTTATGAGGTGTGGGTTATAGATAGAGTTGTGCAGAGGAGGGTGGATGTGTTGGAAATGAGATGTTTGAGGACAATATGTGGTGTGAGGTGGTTTGACCGGGTAAATAATGAAATGGTAAAAGAGATGTGCGGTAATAAAAAGAGTGTGGTTGAGAGAGCAGAAGAGGGTGTATTAAAATGGTATGTATATGTTCATGTATGGACATATATGTATATACATGTGTATGTGGGTGGGTTGGGCCATTCTTTCGTCTGTTTCCTTGCGCCACCTCGCTAAGGCGGGAGACAGCGACAAAGTATTATAAATAGAAATAAAAAATATATGTACTTCAAAGGTGAGTGTTTAAATTACAGAGGCATAAGTTTGTTGAGTATTCCTGGGAAATTATATGGGAGGGTATTGATTGAGAGGGTAAAGGCATGTACAGAGCATCAGATTGGGGAAGAGCAGTGTGGTTTCAGAAGTGGTAGAGGATGTGTGGATCAGGTGTTTGCTTTGAAGAATGTATGTGAGAAATACTTAGAAAAACAGATGGATTTGTGCATAGAATTTATGGATCTGGAGAGGGCATATGATTGGGTTGATAGAGATGCTTTGTGGAAGGTTTTAAGAGTATGTGCTGTGGGAGGTAAGTTGCCAGAAGCACCAAAACCACAGCTCCCTATTCACATCCACATCCAGGCCCCCAATGTTTCACATGCCCTGGTTCAGTCCTTTGACAGCACGTTGACCCCAGTATACCACATCGTTCGAATTCACTCTATTCCTTGCACATTTCTCACCTTCTTGTATGTTAAGGCCCCAATTGCTCAAAATCTTTTTCACTGGATCCTTCCACCTTCTATTTGGTCTCCCGCTTCTCCTTGTTCCCTCCATCTCCAAATGTGTGAAGATGCAGCCAAGATAGGAGGCATGTTTGGAGAAAGAAACCTAGATGTTCTGACTCTGAGTGAAGCAAAGCTCAAGGGTAGATGGTAAGAATGGTTTGGAAATGTCTTAGGAGTAAAGTCAGGGGATGATGAGAGGACAAGACTAAAGGAGTAGCACTACTTTTGAAGCAGGAGTTGTGGGAGTGTGTGATACAGTGTAAGGAAGTACATTTTAGATTACTGTGGAAAAAACTGTAAGTTGATGGTGAGAGATGGGTGATTATTAGTGTTTATGCACCTGGCCATAAGAAGAGAGCTCATGAAAGGCAAGAGCTTTGGGAGCAGCTGAGTGAGTGTCAGCAGTTTTGATGTAAGAGACCGGATATTAGTGATGGATGATTTAAATATGAAGGTAAGCAATGTGGCAGGCAGGTGAGGGTATAATTGTGGGGCATGGGGTATTCAGCAAGGTTAATGGAAATGGTGAAGAGCTTGTGGAGTTGTGTGCTGAAAAATGACTGGATACAATTGGATTAGAGACACTTTTAGGTGTAAATGTGCTGAGAGTGGCAGCTGGAGGGATTTCACAGCACTATCTTGTGGAGTCAAAGGTGAAGATTTGTAAAGGTTTCCGAAAAAGAGGAAACAATGTCAGTGAGAAGAGAGTGGTAAGAGTATGAGAGCTTGGAAAAGAGACTTGTGTGAAGAAATGCCTAGAGAGATAGAATGTAGAATGGCAAAAGGTGAGACTAAATGAAGCAAGGGGAGTGAATGAAGAATGGGAGGTGTTTTGGGAAGCACTGATGGCATATGGAGGATGTGGTGACCAGGGAGGGAGAGTATAGTGGCAGCCAGGGAGTAGAGAAGCGGTGGTGGTGAGGGAGGGTGTGGTGGCCAGGGGAAAAGGGTCATTAAGGAGGATGTGATAGCCTTAAACAGGAGCAAGCAGATGAGGGCCCTGAGGGCCCAAATCTACTAGTAACACTAAAACATATAAGGGTAGGTGGATTATTTAATTGGTGCAAATAATAGCCCATTCATTAACAAAGTAACACTGTAGCTGAACACTTTTGCTGACATAATTCCACTATGATTAACCACAGCAGGCACAACTGGAGTGTAATCATGCAAGTAGAGCCAGATATAAAGAAAAGGCTTTGTCATTCATCCACACAGGCTTTCTATAGAATAGCACTATTACATTTAGCAGCTTAGTTGTGCTAGGTATCTTTTTTAAATGCATAACTCAAACACAGAATTGTCAAAAGGTGTTTCCCTAAACAGAACTGTCTTCCACATGTTTTATTTTTCAAACTCAGTAGTACACACAGTTTTTATTACACTCAAATTTTTTCTTGTTTCCCAACTTTTTCCATTTGTATCTAGGTTACCTGATATAGTCTTCTCAGGATAGTAGTGTATACTGGTGTCAACTGATCCTCTCCATGTAAAGAAGAGAGTCAAAGATTATAGATAAAAGACAGACATTGAAAATAATTAAATGACATAATACAGTATGCCAGTAACATGTATGATATGCAAGAATCTCAGAGGGGCCTGAGTTGGCCAAAATATATGCCTGAATTACATTGGACAGACTATTCTACTAAAACATGGCTCTAACTTTCATGATGTGGGATCCTGTCAGTTACTCAAGAAATTTGTACCATGGGCCTATCATATACCACAGTCTTATGGAAAAGAGAGAGTCCTGTCTCACTTGCTAAGCGATTCTGTACTCAAATATGTCCTCCACTTTCTTTACAGATATAAATTTCTGTTACCTACACCATACATCAAATTACAACCCCCTCTCATACTGTCATTATATATGTAACACATTGTATGGGTATGTTGCAAATTTGAAAGTACAGATATCTTACTACAGCATATAGTAGTTTCATCTGCATTTTACTTATAAATAAAAAATGTAGAAACAAAGAATTTTGTTTAAAGAGACAATTACAGCAACAGGGGGCACTTACGCTGGTGAGCACATGACTAAATAGAGGAGATGGGATCAACCTGCATTTATACCATATGACATTACATATAACTTCAAACTTCCAACAGCTGAGCAGAAAGTGCATAAGTAAGCTTTATGCTTCTTGCAAGAAGGGCAGGAAAAGTATTGGTTTGGAATTAAAATTGTATATTTCCAGGATGGTGGGCAACTAAGGAGGTACCAGAGCTGATTCATGGGAAAGGCTAGAGGCTTTAAATTTGCCAATCTTGGAAGAGAGAGGAGTGAGGGGTGAAGTGATCATACTCTTGAAGGTTTTGAAAGAGATTGATTATAGGACAGTGAACAATTCTTCAAAAAAGGTATGTATAGAGCAACCAGAGGACACATGAAATTAAGCATGAAACTTGTTAGTAGAGAAATAATTTTATAGTATAAGAGTGGGAATAAGATGACTGAGGACATGGCTAATGCAGACAGCATACATAGATTTCAGAAGTTGTATGACAAAGGAGAATTTTCAAGAGATTGGCCCCCACAGGTGTAAAATTCCTTCCCTGTGGAGTACACCTTGGTGATTACACAGTGAAAGCAGACCTCAGTTGATATCATCTAGAAGGAAACAAAATGCAAGACTCTATGTGTGAGAAGGACTTAGGAGTCAACATTGTCCCTCATTTGAGTTCTGAGAGGAGTTGTTCGGTGTCTGCATGTATTTTATGGGTGTTGTATTGTTGGGGATGAAAAGAGTCAGTGAGTATAGGCCACTGAAGTGTGAAACAGGTAAAGATATTCATTTTTGCCTGGGGATTATTGGAGGTTAGTTATGAAGTGGTTGACATGGGAAAAGTCGAGTGCTGTAGCACAGTATGAGTACTCAGCATATATGGGTGAAATTATAATGACAGGATCTTTGTTTCGTTTTTTAAGCTTTGAGGGGTTTTGACGGCTAGGCAGCAAGTAGTTGTTCTGAGTACTCTGTTGTATATGGTTTGCAGCTTCATTATATTTCATTTTGACATGGTGGGTGGCAGATGAACCACAGCAGGTCTTTGCTTTACATTACTGCATTTAATGTTGTTTCAGTTTTACATCTTAGGACAAGAATCTAAACTATATCTGGTAACCTAAAATTCATTTTGTGGACGATTGGAACATTCAAAATTCCCACTGCTATTTTCACTTAGTGCTGTGGTTGCTGACACTTGCCCCATAACTGACACTAGGTCAACCATGTCTTCAAAGACATTTACATGTTCTGTAAGATTTATGAGAAAATATGTGAAAGAGATTTAATTCTTTCAGTGCAAATTGTTTTCTATTGAGAATATTCAAGTTATAATTGGTGAAGGATATGGTAAATTTTATTTTTCATATTTTCTTCAACTTCTTTCAGTGTCCTCTTACATAACTAAGCTACTGATAATAATTCACATATTCAAAATATAATGCTTGGTATCCTAGAGGCTAACATCACTATTACCTAACTTAAATACTCTGTGAATGATATAGTAGACGGCATTCTTTACACAATTTTCCACCTATTTATCCTCTGTAGATTCTTACTTAATCCATGCATTAATGCATTCTGTCCACAAACATATAATCTCTTCTTGTTACACATAACACTTGACAACATTCAACTCATGCAGCTCATTGTTCTTAACTCTAGATTTTCCTGCAGTGACCACTATGAGCTGGCCCAGACTTTTTGGCAAAATGGTAGGAGCAGTAGATAGCTGTAGTAGGTCGGAACATTTGGACAAGAGCATTAGGTATTAGCGGTCAGTAGGAATATTAGGTAGGAGCCTCTGCAAACTGCAGTAGAGTTGCCCTCTGCCAGTGGCCTGTTAAGGGTGAGGCATTTAAGGCTTTAGAAGCAGCACCAGAGTCCACTAGTTATCGAGACTATATTGCCAAGGCAACCCCCTTGGGGAATTCCAGTTGGAACAGGCATCAGAGATATAGATAGATAGAACTGGGGACATGTGGGGAGTTTAGAACATAGAGGTATTGGATTGAGAGACTTATGACAATTGGTGTGATGAAAAGAGAAGTGGTGAAAGCCTTATGCAAAATTAACTGGAACGGATGGGATCACAGTTGAATTTCTCAAGAAAGGTGACAGTGTTGTTGATTGGTTAGTTAGAATTTTCAGTGTATGTAAAGCTCAAGGTAAGGTGGCAGACGACTGGCTGAATGATTGTGTAGTACTATTGTAAATAGGCAAAGGGAATAAAAGTCAGTGTTCAAGTAAGTGTTATAAGTTTGTTGAGTACACTGGCTAAGTCTGTGTGGGAGAGTAGCGAGTGAAAGGGTAGTAATATGCACAAAGCATTAGACTAAGAGGAACAATGTAGCTTTGTGAGTGGTACAGGATGCATGTAGCAGGTGTTTACTTTAAAGAATCTGCGTGAGAAATACTTGGAGAAAGAAGACTTTGTATGTGGTATTTATGCATCTCAAGGAAGCACTTAATAGGGTTGACAGAGATGCTTTATGGAAAGTGTTAAAAGTATATGGTATGGGAGGTAAGTTACTGGAACTACTCAGGAGTTTTTATCATGAGAATAAGGCATATGTGTGAGAGTAAGAACAGAAGAGGCAAGTGATTTCAGGCAAAGGTGCAGGAGTATTGCTGGGTCTTGGTAGTTGTCAAGAAGTTTCAGAATGATGATGGCAATCATGTTAGGGTAGTTATACTTTGGATGTATCTGCATTTATATGGTTAGTTCTCTAACCAATCGTTGATCTTTGATTACAGTGATGTAGTTCTGAGCGTTGTTTGCCAAGTGAAGTTTGGCATGTGGTTACTCATGCCAGACTTGTGCCAACCAATGATATTTGGCCTCTGTGCCTGTGTCTGGTGGGAAGCTGAGTTTCGTTTTCTTTTGTACTGATCATGTGACCATGATGGTGGGGAAAGCTCATCATTCACCAAAGGGGTTGTTGGTGGAATCTGGTGGTAGTTCCCCAAGTCCTCTGTTAGTTCTGGGTAGACATCTCTGTTATGTTTACTGGTTGGTAATCTCTGTGGTAAAGGAGGGTAGCTATCCTCATGTGAGGCCATGGCTGTCGCATAGGGAAGTGTACAGTGACCACCGACATGTGAGTGGAGGGATGGAGGTGCGGTTGACCCCGGGGTCAAGTGCAATTAATACAGCTGACAGCCAGCAGGCCTGGTCCACACCTCACACTCCTGCCGAGACACACCCTCCACACATGGTAAAGTAAAGCAGGGCAGCAAATGTCATCTCTTTCTTTGCCCACAGAATTATACAGCGCTATCCAAGTATAGCAAAGGGGTACTGGTAGCTGCATGAAGCAGTCACGCTCTGCAGGAACCCCTAATAATGAACTATCCAACAGTAAAATTCAGAGAAAGCAGGGATGTCTAAGCCCTGTGGAGGCTGAGGGGAAACTAGGCTCTGAGGATGATAATGAACAGTCATCCTCTGGGTAACTTGACAGCAGTCCAACTTACATCGGTGAAGGCAAGGGTGGTGTAGTTGACAAAGGAGCGGACTTGTACTACAAGATGAGAAGTAAAGGGAAAGTGATGTCATCATGGCTGACTAGCTTATAAACAGATGGGGAAGTGAGGGAGGTAAATGCAAGGGTTCCAGAGAGAGGGGTAGGTCTGTAGTCCATTGTGAGTGATGGGGCCTCGGAGGTTAGCCAGTTGCTGTTTTCAGTTGACACTACTCTGGGGCAGACTCAAGTGGATGGAATTGTCAGAGCTGAAATGAACCATAGACTGGTTGATGGGGCAAAAGTCTTGGAGTCAGTGAGGAGTGTGTGGAAAAAAAAAAACACAGAAAAGGATGGATATTTTTGAAATGCATGAGAACAATCTGTGATGTATGGAGGGTTGATCATGTAATATATGATGGAAAGAGAGAGGTATGCTAATAAGGAGAATATGGTTCAAAAAGCTGAAGAGGTATGCCAAAATGGTTTGAGCATTTGGAAAGGATGAGTCAGGAGAAACTGACTAAGAGGATATACCTATTAGAATTGGAAGGAACAAGTAGTGGGAGACCAAGGATGAAACAGAAAGGATGGGGTGAAAAATGGTTTGGGTTATTGAGGCTTGAACATGCAGGTGGGTGCGAGGCATGCACGGAATGAATTGCTACAAGGTGTATTACGGAGGGCAATGTGCTTCCAGTGGGCTGAACTAAGGAGACTTTCAGAAAGGTCTGTGGGACTTGGCTGTAGATATAGCACTCTAGTTTGGTACATTATACATGAGAGCAAGAGAATATATGTGAGCAAATGAGATGATTTCTCATCTCTTCCTGGCACTACTTCATTGTGTGGTGAATGGCAAACTAATATGAAAAAAAATCATTATCTTCTTGTTGATATACACATTCATTTATTTCCTAGAACACCATAGGTCACGAACATCAATAGAAATATAAGGAAATTTCTGGTGTTGCCATGGTAGGTTCTAAAATTTCTGACATCTTTTCCTTCTTTTTAAAATTCTTGTTACATCATTTCATTTTTTTTTCTATAGAAAAGATGATGTGTTCTTCCACATATTAGTTTTACTCAACAGTAATATTCTTTCTAGTGGTATAAGTGATATGAACTAGAATCATATTACTGGTAACAGTCAAAATGATATCATAAGATTAATCCAAGTTTCCATGGATGTAGTTCATGCTTCCCACCACATCTCCCAACCATGTGACAACACTTAGCCAAGGAAAAATTCCAGTGAAGGATTCTTTGCATGATTTCACAATGTTGTTTTGTGATGTGGTAATGAGACCAAAATGTATATTCAGTTCAAATTTGTGATATTAGTATTGTAAATAAAAGAAATATTCTGTTACCTCCAGTGACGCTATTGCCTACAGCTTATACTGCCATTATGCACTTAAGTATTGTTTGATATTTTTCCAAGTATCTGATTTCACAGTTAATCACCATGTTTCCCTGTTTTAGGGAGATATTTCTTGTAGTCTTGTGAAAATACATATGTCAATAAACACCATATTTCCCTGTTTAAGGCAAATTTATCTTGTGATTTCTATGAAAGAAATGACAATAAGCCATGTAAAACATATGTTAATTTCACAAGAAAGTAGCCTAACTGTGATTTGCTATAATCAGGAAAGGTTACAAGTTTAAATGATGGAGCCTCACTGCATGTCTGAACTTCTTTTGTATACAAACTGAAGGAAGGTAACAGATAAAGCTAATTGAATTTACTGTGAACATGTTACTGCATATGAAGATGCATATACATTACATGCATCATATACAAATCCATATCATTGTCTTTAGTATTTTATCTTTTTTTATATTGAAGGTTCCAGTCACGGACAGAAGCCCACATCAAGGCTAGGGCTTAATTGTAACACAGAGAGAATTATGAAAGGGAAAAGAGAAGACAAGGGAAAGCATTTAGGAATTTTTGAGAAAGTGAAAAACCTGTCTTTGAAATGTGCAAGGTCACAGTTATTGGGAAAGACATGAGAAGGTACAGAGTTCCAAAGCTTCAATGTGTAGGGAAAGAAGCAGATATCAAAATGATTCAGCTTTGAGTACCTGATGGCCACACAATTATCATGTGATGCAGTAGCTTGCTGAGTATTGCATGGTCTAGCTAGTGATGTGAGCACACAAGCAACCAGAACCAACATTGTGGTGTATGGCAAGAGGGTTAAGTTTGGAAGTTTACATGAGTTTACATGATAAAGACAGACAACAAGAGGCCAGATTGGCCCATGACTGGGTTGTCTGGTTATAGAAAAAAAAAGCTTAACTGACAAGAAAATGTAATTCCGCTCAGAAGTTTTTTAAGCTATCACCAACCCCCGCTGCTGCATATTAGCCATCTACTGTCCCTGTTACTGCTGTCGTTTATACAGTTTATTTTGGGCATTTTTCTGAGAATACCTGAGTTTATAAGATATTTGTCTAAATAACTTTTGAAAGTATTTATAGTCTTAGCATTCACTACATCTGAAGGTAACATATTCCAGTGCTTAACACACCTATAGGAATAGCTTTTTCCAACATCCATACTTTTGAGTTTTATTCCTTTTGTCCTGGTAACAGTATGTTCTTGTATTTCAAAAGATGTTCATGATTAACTTTATTGAACGATTTTAGAATTATGAACACTTGGATTAAGTTGCCACAAAGTCTACGTTTTTTAAGGAAGAAGAGAACCAATCATTTTAGCCTATCTTTGTATGCCAGATTTCTAAGGGAGGATCAATTTCATCACATCTTTTTACTTGCTCTAATTTTTTCTCTTCTTTTTTTATAGTTTGGGGACCAAAACTGGACTGTATATTCAAGGTGTGGTCTTACTAGAGAATTATAAAGTGTGAGAGTTGTTTCTGGTGTCTTATAATCAATGTTCCTGGCTATGAAACCTAACAATTTGGTTGCCTATTTTACTTGCTGTTTGACACTGTTTAGTGTACTTCAGATAGTTGCTAATGACTGTTCAAGATCCTTTTCTTCATGTACTTTAATTGGAGAGTTTCTGAATAGTTTGTAGTTGTAACATATATTCCTGTCTCTAAAGTGCATAACTGTACACTTGTGTACATTAAACTTCACTTGCCATCTGTCTGACCACTCTGCTAGTACGTTAAGATCTCTTTGAATCATTTTGCAGTCCCACCTGTTTACAGCAATACTTTCTAGTTTAGTATCATCAGAAAATTTAGAGATCTTAGATATGAGACCAAGTTATGAAGAGAATTGGGTCCAGGACTGACCCCTGTGGCACACCACTTGTTATGTCTAGCCAATCTGAGGCTTTGCCATTTAATACTGCACACTACTTTCTTTCAGTAAGCTGGTCTCTGATCCATGTAGAGTTCTTCACCAATTTTGTGTGCTTTGATTTTGTGTAAAAATTTCTTGTGAAGTATTTCATTGAAAGCCTTTTGGAAATCTAAATAAACTAAATCAAACAGTACGTTTTTGTACCAATTCTGATAAATAACATAAAAAAATTCCAGCAAATTTGTCAGGCAGGATCTTCTATTGGGGAAACTGTGTTGGTTGTCCAATACAATTTTGTGATCTTCTAGAGATGTGACAATTTTATATCATATTTTCCATAATTTTACCCAACACTGATGTAAGGCTAATTGGGCACTAGTTCAAGGCACATTTTTTGTCTCCTTTTTTATATATAGGAGTAACATTTGCTAGTTTCAATCAGTTGGTACCTGACCATCAGACAGAGATTTGTTGGATATTTTGTTATGGGGTATATCAGCTGTCCCCTGACCTCTTTTAAAAATCTTGGGGCTAAGTTATCCAGACAATTGTATTTGTTAGGATTTAATTGGTTCAGGGATTGGAGTACTTCAGAGCTCTTTATTTCTCTAACTTTTAACTCTTCTTCATTAAATCCTTGAAACATTTTCATTGGTTGCGATATTTGAGATGTTTCTTCAATTGTGAATACAGAGTTTATAAAGCGGACCATTTTTGACTCAACTGTGTCAAGTAAGGATGCAGAGCTAGAACCACCCCAAATGTGAGAGCAGTATTCCATGCAAGGATGAATCAGTCACTTGTATAAACAGAGCAACTGTTCAGAAAAGTTTCAACATCTAAACAGGACACCCAGTTCCTTTGAGGCAGACTTAGCTATTCTTGTAATGTGGGGTTTCCAAGAAAGAGTGGATGTTACAGTAATGCCAAGTATGTTCAGTGAGTCAAGAGGTGGAATTACAGAACTATCAAAGGAAAGACGAGAGTCTTGAGGAATTTTCGATAGAGAGATGGGTAGAAACTGGATCTTGGAGCAATTAGACTTAACAAGATATCCTGTCCAAGTCTGAGTTTATTAAGGAAGCTGTGTCAAGATGAGATGCAGATCAAATGAGAGAAGAGGGAGCAGAATTGAAGGATATGGATGAATGCAGTGTTGAGTCGTCAGCATATGATTGTATTGAAGGAGGAGGAGATGAAATCTTAAAAAAAAAGAAGAAAAAAATGTATGGGACAGGACAGAACCTTGAGGAACACCACTATAGCTGGAGAAAAGGGAGGGAGGGGGCTAACCAATCAACAACCACAGAGACATATCAGCCAGAGGAAGCTAGATATGAAGAAGCAAAGTGAGGGAGGGAAGCCAAAAGAGGGGAGCTTAGAGATGAGACCCCAGTGCCACACCCTGTCAAAAGCCTTGGATATGTCAAGAGCAACTACGCATGACTCCCTAAAATCTTTCAGTGATGATGACTAGACATTAGTACAACAGAAAAAAGTATTATCAGTGCATCTTTCCATACAGGTGATCAGGGAGAAGAATGTGATTTTCCAGGATATGGGAGGTGAGGAGGGACTCAAGGACTTTGGAAATGGTAGATGTCAAAGCAATAGGGCACTAGTTAGGGGTCTCCCTTCTTAGGGATGGGATGTATCAGTGCATACTTCCAAGGAAAAGGAAAAGTTTTGGTTTTTAAACAGAAAACGGAACATATGAGCAAGTACAGAGGCACACTCTTTCAGTACATGGGGATGGATGCCATCAGGACCATAAGTCTTGCTTGTGTCCAGATAAAGAAGTGCTTTTTTGGAGAGTCCGAAGAGATTATGGGAAGGGGGCAAAGGATTAGTAAGAGGAGCATCAGGGGTGAAGGAATGTTAGAGTCACCCAAGGTGGAGTTGGAGGAGAAATGGGAACAAAAGAGTTGCTTTGTCTACGTAAGAGAGATATAGTACCACCAGAGCAGAAGAGTGAAGGGAAGGCAGAATGACAGAAGTTGTTAGAGATGCCCTTAGCAAAAGACCAGAAATACCTATCAGTGGATGAAGAGTTTAAAAAGGAATGCTTTGCCTCACAGATAACATGCTTGCAGCAATTATGGGCAATGATGAAAGCTGAATGAGAGCCAGAGGAAGGAGAATTTTTCCAAGCCCGATGTGCCTGATCCCTTGCCTGAACAGCCTCAAAACAGGAATGGTTGGACCCTCAATAGCTTCAAAACAGGAACAGTTGAACCATGGATTGGATGAAGGGGTCATCTTGTTGGAAGAGGGGATAAATGCTTCCATTCCCACAACAATAACCTCTGCTATGCATTTGGCGTAGACAAGAGCATCACCACACAAGAGACAGTAATTTACCCATGAAAAGTCAGAAACAAAAATTCCAGTCAGCTCCTTAGTCAGTGTATTGCAGAATTTAAACCTTTGATATAGCAAACACTACACCTTTGAAAAAAAAAGTCATTATAAGTGTAGGTTTTGAAACCATGAAAAAAAGCCTTATGAGCACCAGGGGGTTTTTGATCATAGAAAGATTAAGGCAACATTTTACACATGAGTCATACATGAGCCTGCCTGGGTTCAAATATTGACATGACTTTTGGCCCACATCCAACCCACATGTTCCTCCTCCCCTTATGGCTAGTCAATATGAGATGGCCATGAGTAGGGCATTCAGTTGACTTTGCCATACAACAACCATACAGCAACCATCCCAAATTTATGGCATCATTAATGTGGAGGTGCAGATGGTAACTTTCAGCCTTTTTATCCACATGACTCACTACCCAATGGTATCTGTATTTCAAATAAAGAAACAAGTTTAAGGAAAGGACAGTCCAGGTGGAAGGAAATGGGGAAAAAAGAGTTATAGTTCTTCATACTTTAAAATCTACATATCTCACCTCTGGACTAAACTCAATGAGCATCAGAGAGCAAACTCACAGGAAGGAGGTAGGACCTTATGAAAAGGCTTAAGCTCAGAGACAGCTTGGCCCATATTCTGGATTGTTGTCCTCTGAAGGAGGCATACAAAAGGCCACACAAAATACATCTCCCAGATCAAAGGAGAGGCATCTTCTACTTTCTTGACATCATAAGCTCTAGCAGTCAGCCTTGGTTGTGAAAGGAGTACAACTTCCTGATCCAGTATAAATTGTTCCTTGTTAACAAAGGCATAAAGAAACCTGGATAAACAAACAAGCATTTTCCTATGTAACCTTACATGAGACTAATGAAATTTCAAGTGTCTTGACTGGACACAATAATGTTTTACAGGAAATATTTTCCATGTCTTCAGTGAAACATGCTTTTTCTTGAGTTCAACTTCTCATTTTTAGCAAGAAACTTCTAATTTGAGTTGATCTTTATCCATACAAGTTGATTTTGAAAATCCTAGAGCTATGAAAATTTGAGTTTTCTTGAGATGGTGTTGTAGAGACATTCCCTATAAACCAACAGACTGTAAAGACCAAGGTCTTTCATAAGCTACAATTTAGCCTGACATGAAGAAGTCATGCTAGACATAGACAACTCAGGTTATTGCTGACAATGCTTCAAAGAGGCCATTGCTCACAAAATAGTAATAATGAGTTTATAAAATATGTAAATATGCAAGACAAGCACACAATCACCAATGCCACAAAACACTGCGTGGTGAATACACTAATTGCTACAACACAGTGTTTGTGCCATTTGAGATATTTCTATGCACCTTTTTTCATTCTATCTTATTTTTTTGGATATTGGAAGGTTGCCAACCGAAACTGAAAAATATACATCGGTTTGAACATTTCATTGTCTCAAATTACAAATAACAGAGGTTTTACTGTACTAATGATTTATCTGATTCTCTCACAGTTCTGAAATTATTTATATATAGACTGGTATTGTCCTTGATTAGAAAAGCAAATCACCACGAAAATGTATCGAGTGTGGAAAAGTGACAAAGTGAAGTGGAAAAGTGACAAAGTGACATAGCAAAGTAATTAACCAGGGAAACTGAAATGATCACCTTGGCAATCCATGATTTCAAGTCACACAGTATACAGACAAGACACAGTTGTGGGTCAGTTCCGTACCCTACGTCATTGGAGACAGTTACCCAGCTTGGGGTGTGTGTGTGTGTGTGTGTGTAAGTTCCCTACCCCCTTGGAGACTTACCCAGCCTTAGGGGCATAGCATTCAACATCCACTATGATATCCCGGTAAGCTAGCAACCTGATTTGTTACAAAAGGTGTCTTTATGCAGTGTGCATGGCTCAACCCCTGTGAGGGTAAGGAGCCAATATTGTGCCTACAAGAGACTCTGATAAATTTGATTCCAACAGAGCAGCACGGGAAGTGTGGAAAGCAGCTTGTGTGTCCCGTGCAGCATGTGTGAATATTGAGAATGTGCTTCCAGCATGATTGACTCGACACTGTTGTAGGAAACGTGAGCACAGACAGACTGATCCGATGTGGAGGTCAGACACGCTCACGTCCAAAGACCTGGCTGCCATCTGGCAACTAAAAATCCAGCTAAGACCATGTGTTACTCACTCAAGTGAACTTTCAGCACCAGAGAACATGGAGCCCAGTTCAACTGAGAATCAGGATGTTTATTTACTATTAGCATCTGCCTTAGGATGCATGCCACATTATTTCTGATACTGTGAGTAGCATCAGATTTTTAATATTAAGTAAATGTCCGCGGGCCCACACATAATGATTATGTTAGTGTCGCAACCAGTTAGATATTAAGATTCCAATCAGTGTGAGCTGATGTACATTTAATTGTCTGGTTACGTGTACTCATGTCATTGTCTTTAGGTACCAAATGTAAGAAGGTTATTGGCTTTTCCTTAGCCCATAGGAAAGTGAGTAGTCAAAGTATGCTTCGCAGTCCATTGGCCTAGTGGGGTAATTAATGTCTGAATTAAAGGGTTTTTACTTAAACTATGGCTATAGGCCCCCATGGTAATCTCACTTGAAAATCAACTATCAAATGATAATCTCTGGTAAGTACTGGCAATAATAATGCAACAATAGTATTCTTGTATTCTCCTTCATATGTCTTGTATCTATCTTGTATAATTTTGTATCTCTTTTTTTCCAACCCCTATATATATATATATGTGTATATATATATATTCCTATGAGTCCACGGGGATAATGAAACACGAAAAGTTCCCAAGTGCACTTTCGTGTAATAAACACATCATCAGGGGAGACACAAGAGAGAAATATAACAGTCAGTTGATATACATCGAAGAGACGAAGCTAGGACGCCATTTGGTAAACATGTTTACCAAATGGCGTCCTATATATATATATATATATATATATATATATATATATATATATATATATATATATATATATATATTTTTTTTTTTTTTTTTTATACTTTGTCGCTGTCTCCCGCGTTTGCGAGGTAGCGCAAGGAAACAGACGAAAGAAATGGCCCAGCCCCCCCATACACATGTACATACACACGTCCACACACGCAAATATACATACCTACACAGCTTTCCTTGGTTTAACCCGGACGCTTCACATGCCTTGATTCAATCCACTGACAGCACGTCAACCCCTGTATACCACATCGCTCCAATTCACTCTATTCCTTGCCCTCCTTTCACCCTCCTGCATGTTCAGGCCCCGATCACACAAAATCCTTTTCACTCCATCTTTCCACCTCCAATTTGGTCTCCCTCTTCTCCTCATTCCCCTCCACCTCCGACACATATATCCTCTTGGTCAATCTTTCCTCACTCATTCTCTCCATGTGCCCAAACCATTTCAAAACACCCTCTTCTGCTCTCTCAACCACGCTCTTTTTATTTCCACACATCTCTCTTACCCTTACGTTACTTACTCGATCAAACCACCTCACACCACACATTGTCCTCAAACATCTCATTTCCAGCACATCCATCCTCCTGCGCACAACTTTATCCATAGCCCACGCCTCGCAACCATACAACATTGTTGGAACTACTATTCCTTCAAACATACCCATTTTTGCTTTCCGGGATAATGTTCTCGACTTCCACACATTTTTCAAGGCTCCCAAAATTTTCGCCCCCTCCCCCACCCTATGATCCACTTCCGCTTCCATGGTTCCATCCGCTGACAGATCCACTCCCAGATATCTAAAACACTTCACTTCCTCCAGTTTTTCTCCATTCAAACTCACCTCCCAATTGACTTGACCCTCAACCCTACTGTACCTAATAACCTTGCTCTTATTCACATTTACTCTTAACTTTCTTCTTCCACACACTTTACCAAACTCCGTCACCAGCTTCTGCAGTTTCTCACATGAATCCGCCACCAGCGCTGTATCATCAGCGAACAACAACTGACTCACTTCCCAAGCTCTCTCATCCCCAACAGACTTCATACTTGCCCCTCTTTCCAAGACTCTTGCATTTACCTCCCTAACAACCCCATCCATAAACAAATTAAACAACCATGGAGACATCACACACCCCTGCCGCAAACCTACATTCACTGAGAACCAATCACTTTCCTCTCTTCCTACACGTACACATGCCTTACATCCTCGATAAAAACTTTTCACTGCTTCTAACAACTTTCCTCCCACACCATATATTCTTAATACCTTCCACAGAGCATCTCTATCAACTCTATCATATGCCTTCTCCAGATCCATAAATGCTACATACAAATCCATTTGCTTTTCTAAGTATTTCTCACATACATTCTTCAAAGCAAACACCTGATCCACACATCCTCTACCACTTCTGAAACCACACTGCTCTTCCCCAATCTGATGCTCTGTACATGCCTTCACCCTCTCAATCAATACCCTCCCATATAATTTACCAGGAATACTCAACAAACTTATACCTCTGTAATTTGAGCACTCACTCTTATCCCCTTTGCCTTTGTACAATGGCACTATGCACGCATTCCGCCAATCCTCAGGCACCTCGCCATGAGTCATACATACATTAAATAACCTTACCAACCAGTCAACAATACAGTCACCCCCTTTTTTAATAAATTCCACTGCAATACCATCCAAACCTGCTGCCTTGCCGGCTTTCATCTTCCGCAAAGCTTTTACTACCTCTTCTCTGTTTACCAAATCATTTTCCCTAACCCTCTCACTTTGCACACCACCTCGACCCAAACACCCTATATCTGCCACTCTGTCATCAGACACATTCAACAAACCTTCAAAATACTCATTCCATCTCCTTCTCACATCACCACTACTTGTTATCACCTCCCCATTTACGCCCTTCACTGAAGTTCCCATTTGCTCCCTTGTCTTACGCACCCTATTTACCTCCTTCCAGAACATCTTTTTATTCTCCCTAAAATTTAATGATAGTCTCTCACCCCAACTCTCATTTGCCCTTTTTTTCACCTCTTGCACCTTTCTCTTGACCTCCTGTCTCTTTCTTTTATACTTCTCCCACTCAATTGCATTTTTTCCCTGCAAAAATTGTCCAAATGCCTCTCTCTTCTCTTTCACTAATACTCTTACTTCTTCATCCCACCACTCACTACCCTTTCTAAACAGCCCACCTCCCACTCTTCTCATGCCACAAGCATCTTTTGCGCAATCCATCACTGATTCCCTAAATACATCCCATTCCTCCCCCACTCCCCTTACTTCCATTGTTCTCACCTTTTTCCATTTTGTACACAGTCTCTCCTGATACTTCTTCACACAGGTCTCCTTCCCAAGCTCACTTACTCTCACCACCTTCTTCACCCCAACATTCACTCTTCTTTTCTGAAAACCCATACTAATCTTCACCTTAGCCTCCACAAGATAATGATCAGACATCCCTCCAGTTGCACCTCTCAGCACATTGACATCCAAAAGTCTCTCTTTCGCACGCCTGTCAATTAACACGTAATCCAATAACGCTCTCTGGCCATCTCTCCTACTTACATAAGTATACTTATGTATATCTCGCTTTTTAAACCAGGTATTCCCAATCATCAGTCCTTTTTCAGCACATAAATCTACAAGCTCTTCACCATTTCCATTTACAACACTGAACACCCCATGCATACCAATTATTCCCTCAACTGCCACATTACTCACCTTTGCATTCAAATCACCCATCACTATAACCCGGTCTCGTGCATCAAAACCGCTAACACACTCATTTAGCTGCTCCCAAAACACTTGCCTCTCATGATCTTTCTTCTCATGCCCAGGTGCATATGCACCAATAATCACCCACCTCTCTCCATCAACTTTCAATTTTACCCATATTAATCGAGAATTTACTTTCTTACATTCTATCACATACTCCCACAACTTTCTAAATGGGGAAACAGAAGAAGGAGTCATGCGGGGAGTGCTCATCCTCCTCAATGGCTCACACAGGGGTGTCTAAATGTGTGTGGATGTAACCAAGATCAGAAAAAAGGAGAGATAGGTAGTATGTTTGAGGAAAGGAACCTGAATGTTTTGGCTCTGAGTGAAATGAAGCTCAAGGGTAAAGGGGAAGAGTGGTTTGGGAATGTCTTGGGAGTAAAGTCAGGGGTTAGTGAGAGGACAAGAGCAAGGGAAGGAGTAGCACTAATCCTGAAACAGGAGTGGTGGGAGTATGTGATGGAGTGTAAGAAAGTAAACCCTAGATTGATATGGGTAAAACTGAAAGTGGATGGAGAGAGATGGGTGATTATTGGTGCATATGCACCTGGGCATGAGAAGAAAGATTATGAGAAGCAAGTGTTTTGGGAGCAGCTCAGTGAGTGTGTTAGTAGTCTTGATGCACAAGACCGGGTTATAGCGATGGGTGATTTGAATGCAAAGGTGAGTAATGTGGCAGTTGAGGGAATAATTGGTGTTCAGTGTTGTAAATGGAAATGGTGAAGAGCTTGTAGATTTATGTGCTGAAAAAGGACTGGTGATTGGGAATACCTGGTATAAAAACGAGAGATATACATAAGTATACATACATAACACCCAGAGCGTTATTGGATTATGATAGGCATGCAAAAGAGAGACTTTTGGAAGTTAATGTGCTGAGAGGAGCAACTGGACGGATGTCTGATCATTATCTTGTGGAGGCGAAAGTGAAGATTTGTAGAGGTTTTCAGAAAAGAAGAGAGAATGTTGGGGTGAAGAGAGTGTCATTGAAGAGAGCTTGGGAAGGAGACTTGTGTGAGGAAGTACCAGGAGAGACTGAGTACAGAATGGAAAAAGGTGAGAACAAAGGAGGTAAGGGGAGTGGGGGAGGAATAGGATGTATTTAGGGAAGCAGTGATGGCTTGTGCAAAAGATACTTGTGGCATGAGAAGCGTGGGAGGTGGGCAGATTATAAAGGGTAGTGAGTAGTGGGATGAAGAAGTAAGATTATTAGTGAAAGAGAAGAGAGAGGCATTTGGACAATTTTTGCAGGGAAATAATGCAAATGAGTGGGAGATGTATAAAAGAAAGAGGCAGGAGGTCAAGAGAAAGGTGCACAAGGTGAAAAAGAGGGGAAATGAGAGTTGGGGTGAGAGAGTATCATTAAATTTTAGGGAGAATAAAAAGATGTTTTGGAAGGAGGTAAATAAAGTGTGTAAGACAAGGGAACAAATGGGAACATCAGTGAAGAGGGCTAATGGGGAGGTGAGAGTGAGATGGAGTGAGTATTTTGAAGGTTTGTTAAATGTGTTTGATAATAGAGTGGCAGACATAGGTGTTTTGGTCGAGGTGGTGTGCAAAGTGAGAGGGTTAGGGAGAATGATTTGGTAAACAGAGAAGAGGTAGTAAAAGCTTTGTGGAAGATGAAAGCTGGCAAGACAGCGGGTTTGGATGGTATTGCAGTGGAATTTATTAAAAAAGGGGGTGACTGCATTGTTGACTGGTTGATAAGGTTATTTAATGTATGTATGACTCATGGTGAGGTACCTGAGGACTGGCGGAATGCTTGCATAGTGCCATTGTACAAAGGCAAAGGGATAAGAGTGAGTGCTCAAATTACAGAGGCATAAGTTTGTTGAGTATTCCTTGGAAATTATGTGGCAGGGTATTGACTGAGAGGGTGAAAGTAAGTACAGAGCATCAAACTTGGGAAGAGCAGTGTGGTTTCAGAAGTGGTAGAGGATATTTGGATCAGGTGTTTGCTTTGAAGAATGAAGAATGTATGTTAGAAATACTTAGAAAAGCAAATGGATTTGTATGTGGCATGCTTGGATCTGGAGAAGGCATATGATAGAGTTGATAGAGATGCTGTGTGGAAGGTATTAAGAATATATGGTGTGGGAGGCAAGTTGCTAGAAGCAGTGAGAAGTTTTTATCGAGGATGTAATGCATGTGTACAAGTAGGAAGAGAGGAAGTGATTGGTTCTTAGTAAATGTCTGTTTGTGGCAGGGGTTCGTGATGTCTCCATGGTTGTTTAATATGTTTATGGATGGGGTTGTTAGGGAGGTGAATGCAAGAGTTTTTGTTGCTGTCTCCCGTTTTAGCGAGGTAGGGCAAGGAAACAGACGAAAGAATGGCCCAACCCACCCACATACGCATGTATATACATACACGTCCACACATGCACATTTACATACCTATACATCTCAACATATATATATATATATACAAACACAGACAGAAACATATATATATACACATAAACATAGTTCATACTGTCTGCCCTTATTCCTTCCCGTTGCCACCCCACCACACTTGACAACCCCCCTCCCCTCGCATGTGCATGAGGTTGCGCTAGGAAAAGACAACAAAGGTCACATTCGTTCACACTCAGTCTCTAGCTGTCATGTATAATGCACCGAAACCACAGCTCCCTTTCCACATCCAGGCTCCACAAAACTTTCTATGGTTTACCCCAGACAATTCACATGCCCTGGTTCAATCCATTGATAGCACGTCAACCCCGGTATACCACATCAATCCAATTCACTCTATTCCTTGCACACCTTTCACCCTCCTCCTTGTTCAGGCCCCAATCACTCAAAATCTTTTTCACCCCATCTTTCCACCTCCAATTTGGTCTCCCACTTCTCATTCCCTCCACCTCTGACACATATATCCTCTTTGTCAATCTTTCCCCTCACTCATTCTCTCCATGTAACCAAACCATTTCAAAACACCCTCTTCTGCTCTCTCAACCACACTCTTTTTATTACTACACATTTCTCTTAACCTTTCATTATTTACTCAATCAAACCACTTCACACCACATATTGTCGTCAAACATCTCATTTCCAGCACATCCACCCTCCTCCGCACAGCCCCATCTATAGCCCACGCCCCATATAACATTGTCAGAACCACCACTACTTCAAACATACCCATTTTTGTTTTCTGAGATAATGTTCTCGCCTTCCACACATTTTTCAATGCTCCCAGAACTTTCGCCCCCTCCCCCACCCTCTGACTCACTCCTGCTTCCATGTTTCCATCCGCTGCCAAATCCACTCCCAGATATCTAAAACACTTCAGTTCCTCCAGTATTTCTCCATTCAAACTTACCTCCCAATTGACTTGCCCTCAACCCTACTATACCCAATAACCTTACACTTATTCACATTTACTCTTAGCTTTCCTCCCTCACACACCCCACCAAACTCAGTCACCAGCTTCTGGAGCTTCCCACCCAAATCAGCTACCAGTGCTGTATCACCAGTGAACACCAACTGACTCACTTCCCAAGCCCCCCCCATCCGCAACAGACTGCATACTCACCCCTCTCTCCAAAACTCTTGCATTCACCTCCCCAACAATCCCATCCATAAACAAATTAAACAACCATGGAAACATCATGCACCCCTGCCGCAAACTGACATTCACCAAGAACCAATCACTTTCCTCTCCTCTTACTTGTACACATGCCTTACATCCCCGATAAAAACTTCTCACTGCTTCCAGCAACTTGCCTCCCAGACTATATACTCTTAATACCTTCCACAGAGTATCTCTATCAACTCTATCATATGCCTTCTCTAGATACGTAAATGCTACATACAGATCCATTTGTTTTTCCAAGTATTTCTCACATACATTCTTCAAAGCAAACCACACTGCTCTTCCCCAATCTGATGCTCTGTACATGCCTTCACCCTCTCAATCAATACCCTCCCATGTGATTTCCCAGGAATACTCAAAAAACTTATACCTCTGTAATTTGAACAATCACCTTTATCCCCTTTGCCTTTGTACCATGGCACTATGCCAGCATTCCGCCAATCCTCAGGCACTTCACCATGTGCCATACGTACATTGAATATCCTCACCAACCAGTCAACAACACAGTCACCCCCTTTTTTAATAAATGCCGGCTTTCATCTTCTGTATGTGATAGAGTGTATATACATGTTTATGTGAGTGGGTTGGGCCATTCTTTTGTCTGTTTCCTTGCGCTACCTCGCTAACGTGGGAGACAGTGACAAAATATAATAAAAAAATAAAATCATTATCATTATCATACTTGATCACCGTTTCCCGTGTCAGTGAGGGAGCACCAGGAAACAGACAAAGAAACATCCATCCACTCATATACACACATATATACATACATGCACATACAAGTACATATACATACACACACAGAAATATACATATATACACATATACATATTCATATATAATTCATCCCTGGGGATAGAGGAGAAAGAATACTTCCCACATACTCCCTGCGTGCTATAGACGGCAACTAAAAAGGGTGGGAGCAGGGGGCTGGAAATCCTCCCCTCCTGTTTTATTTTTCCAAAAGAAGGAACAGATGCAGGCCAAGTGAGGATTTTTTTATTTCAGGCTCAGTCATCTGTTCTTGACGCTACCTCACTAATGTGGGAAATGGCAAATATGTATGAATATATATATATATATATATATATATATATAATTACTAAAGTACACCTGCATGAGGTTATATGACAAATGAAAAGTCCCCTTTTGGTGAAGCAGCATCATCAGGAATACAGTCTTGTCAACTCATTAAAGAAATTTTCATTACTAGGGAGACCATCATTTCCCTGCTACTGGAGGTAAATCACCAAAAAGATGGGCACATATATTGAGAAAATTGAATATTGCTAGGGATTTTTCAGGTGATATCAGATGCAATGATTCTTTTGTGGATGCAATGCATGTTCTATGGATATGACTGTGCAGAGGAGGGTGGATGTGTTGGAAATTAAATGTATGGAGACAATATACGGGGTGAAGTGGTTAGATCGAGTAAGTAATGAAAAGGTAAGAGAATAGTGTGGTAACAAAAAGAGTGTGGTTGAAAGAACTGAAGAGGGTGTGCTGAAATGATCTGGACATATGGAGAGAATGAGTGGGGAAAGGTTGAGGTTTAAGGTACAAGGAGAACAGAGGGACAAAACTGGAGATGGAAGGATGAAGTGAAAAAGATTTTGATCAAGTGGGGCCTGAACAAGCAGGGATGTGAAACACATTCATGGGGTAGTGAACTAGAATGATGTGGTATGCTGGGATTGATGTGCTGTCAGTGGACTGAACCAGGATATATGAAGTGTCTGGGGTAAACCATGAAAGCATCTATGGGGCCTGGATGTGGATATGGAGTTGTGGTTTTGGTGCATTACATATGTTAAGGTCCCAATCACTCAAAATCTTTTTTTTACTCCATCCTTCCATCTGTATGAGGTTATATGGCATATGAAAAGTCCCCCTTTGGTCAAGCTGCATCAGTCATCAGGAATACAGTCTTTTTCACCTCATAAAAGAAGTTCTCACTCCATGGGAGACCACCATTTACCTGCTATTGGAGGCAGACCCCAGAAGTATGGATATATGCAGTGAAAGAATTGACTAGCACTAGGAATTTTTCATTTAATGGCATCAGAGGAATAACTGGAAATCAGATGCAATGAGGTTCTTTTCTGTATGAAGGTGGTGTGAATGGAAATGTCAGTTTCACTTGATTCATCTTAGCATGCAAATTGAAATAAAAAAGTAAGTGTTAACAAAACTGAAGGAAGTTGATATTTCACTTTAATGCACTGGGCACTGCCTGAACATGAGCAAGAGAGATTTTTAGAGACTGTATGTACAGTTGGTAAAAAAAAGTATCTTCCTACATGGGCCTGATGAATTTCAAAATGACCAATACAACATGTGTTGTCCCGTTAGGTTTTTAAGCATGAATGTGAGACAAATTTCCCATCAATTATGGTAACCCACTTTATAGTTATTTTCTTCACATTATGAAATCAGCATAATATTTATTATGGCATATGACAAGCAATGTTGCTTGCAAACATTATATTACAATTACTGATATGGCATTACACTGGTAGCCCTGTTTTAATTACTTAAATTCCTTTGTCCATGTTGTTATATTGTTTCACAAAAGAATTAATGATACTTGGTTTACTGTGTGTGCATGATCCACTCTATCAGAACAGAGAGAATAGATTTAATGATTGTAATGCATAACCAAATGTACAAGAATAGAATATATATTATCCCTGGGGATAGGGGAGAAAGAATGCTTCAGACGTATTCCCTGCGCATCGTAGAAGGCGACTAAAAGGGGAGGGAGTGGGTGGCTGGAAACCCTCCCCTCTCGGTTTTTTTTAATTTTCCAAAAGAGGGAACAGAGAAGGGGGCCAGGTGAGGATATTCTCTCAAAGGCCCAATCCTCTGTTCTTAACGCTACCTCGCTAATGTGGGAAATGGCGAATAGTATGAAAGAATATATATATATATATATATATATATCTTTTTTTTTTTTTTGCTTTGTCGCTGTCTCCCGCGTTTGCGAGGTAGCGCAAGGAAACAGACGAAAGAAATGGCCCAACCCACCCCCATACACATGTATATACATACGTCCACCCACGCAAATATACATACCTACACAGCTTTCCATGGTTTACCCCAGACGCTTCACATGCCTTGATTCAATCCACTGACAGCACGTCAACCCCGGTATACCACATCGCTCCAATTCACTCTATTCCTTGCCCTCCTTTCACCCTCCTGCATGTTCAGGCCCCGATCACACAAAATCTTTTTCACTCCATCTTTCCACCTCCAATTTGGTCTCCCTCTTCTCCTCGTTCCCTCCACCTCTGACACATATATCCTCTTGGTCAATCTTTCCTCACTCATTCTCTCCATGTGACCAAACCATTTCAAAACACCCTCTTCTGCTCTCTCAACCACACTCTTTTTATTACCACACATCTCTCTTACCCTTACATTACTTACTCGATCAAACCACCTCACACCACATATTGTCCTCAAACATCTCATTTCCAGCACATCCACCCTCCTGCGTACAACTCTATCCATAGCTCACGCCTCGCAACCATACAACATTGTTGGAGCCACTAGTCCTTCAAACATACCCATTTTTGCTTTCCGAGATAATGTTCTCGACTTCCACACATTCTTTAAGGCTCCCAGAATTTTCACCCTCTCCCCCAACCTATGATTCATTTTTGCTTCCATGGTTCCATCCGCTGCCAAATCCACTCCCAGATATCTAAAACACTTCACTTCCTCCAGTTTTTCTCCATTCAAACTTACCTCCCAATTGACTTGACCTTCAACCCTACTGTACCTAATAACCTTGCTCTTATTCACATTTACTCTCAACTTTCTTCTTTCACACACTTTACCAAACTCAGTCACCAGCTCCTGCAATTTCTCACATGAATCAGCCACTAGTGCTGTATCATCAGCGAACAACAACTGACTCACTTCCCAAGCTCTCTCATCCACAACAGACAGCAGGGATGTGTGATGTCTCCATGGTTGTTTAATTTGTTTAAGGATGGGGTTGTTAGGGAGGTGAATGCAAGAGTTTTGGAAAGAGGGGCAAGTATGCAGTCTGTTGTGAATGAGAGAGCTTGGGAAGTGAGTCAGTTGTTGTTCGCTGATGATACAGCGCTGGTGGCTGATTCATGTGAGAAGCTGGTGACTGACTTTGGTAAAGTGTGCGAAAGAAGAAAGTTAAGAGTCAATGTGAATAAGAGCAAGGTTATTAGGTACAGTAGGGTTGAGGATGTAAGGCATGTGTACGTGTAGGAACAGAGGAAAGTGATTGGTTCTCAGTGAATGTAGGTTTGTGGCAGGGGTGTGTGATGTCTCCATGGTTGTTTAATTTGTTTATGGATGGGGTTGTTAGGGAGGTGAATGCAAGAGTTTTGGAAAGAGGGGCAAGTATGCAGTCTGTTGTGGATGAGAGAACTTGGGAAGTGAGTCAGTTGTTGTTTGCTGATGATACAGTGCTGGTGGCTGATTCATGTGAGAAACTGCAGAAGCTGGTGACTGAGTTTGGTAAAGTGTGTGAAAGAAGAAAGTTAAGAGTAAATGTGAATAAGAGCAAGGTTATTAGGTACAGTAGGGTTGAGGGTCAAGTCAATTGGGAGGTAAGTTTGAATGGAGAAAAATTGGAGGAAGTAAAGTATTTTAGATATCTGGGAGTGGATCTGGCAGTGGATGGAACCATGGAAGCGGAAGTGAATCATAGGGTGGGGGAGGGGGCGAAAATTCTGGGAGCCTTGAAGAATGTGTGGAAGTCGAGAACATTATCTCGGAAAGCAAAAATGGGTATGTTTGAAGGAATAGTGGTTCCAACAATGTTGTATGGTTGCGAGGCGTGGGCTATGGATAGAGTTGTGCGCAGGAGGGTGGATGTGCTGGAAATGAGATGTTTGAGGACAATATGTGGTGTTAGGTGGTTTGATCGAGTAAGTAATGTAAGGGTGAGAGATGTGTGGAAATAAAAAGAGTGTGGTTGAGAGAGCAGAAGAGGGTGTTTTAAAATGGTTTGGTCACATGGAGAGAATGAGTGAGGAAAGATTGACCAAGAGGATATATGTGTCAGAGGTGGAGGGAACGAGGAGAAGTGGGAGATCAAAATGGAGATGGAAAGATGAAGTGAAAAAGATTTTGAGTGATCGGGGCCTGAACATGCAGGAGGGTGAAAGGCGTGCAAGGAACAGAGTGACTTGGAACGATGTGGTATACCAGGGTCGACGTGCTGTTAATGGATTGAACCAGGGCATGTGAAGAGTCTGGGGCAAACCATGGAAAGTTCTGTGGGGCCTGGATGTGGAAAGGGAGCTGTGGTTTCGGTGCATTATTACATGACAGCTAGAGACTGAGTGTGAACGAATGGGGCCTTTGTCGTCTTTTCCTAGCGCTACCTCGCACACATGAGGGGGGAGGGGGTTGTTATTCCATGTGTGGCAAGGTGGCGATGGGAATAAATAAAGGCAGACAGTATGAATTATGTACATGTGTATATATGTATATGTCTGTGTGTGTATATATATGTGTACATTGAGATGTATAGGTATGTATATTTGCGTGTGTGGACGTGCATGTATATACATGTGTATGTGGGTGGGTTGGGCCATTCTTGCATCTGTTCCTTGCGCTACCTCGCTAACGCGGGAGACAGCGACAAAGCAAATATATATATATATATATATAAGTTCATATACATCATATTATTCTTCAGTTTTTGACAACTAGCTTCCCACCTTATTTTCATGAAAACTTCATTTTTGCATAGCTCTAACCATTTCTAATCCATTGATGAAACACAAAGCAAGAAAATGCATGAACTAATGCAGCTATATGCTTATAGTTCCATGAACAGATTTGAAGCAAGATGTTTTTCCATTTAATCAGGTGCATGTATTTTATTCCTATTTGAAAACTAATTTTGCAACATCATGTTGGTATGATACATTACAACTAGCTTTTAGACTTCTCCATATCACTGCTTGTTCTTAGCTCTTTTCATATGGTTTTGTAGAATATCGACAAAAGAAAAAATGTGATGTTACAAAGTATTTTATTAATTTCTAAAAAAAACTGATACTACAATTCTTTCACCTTTGTGTTTGTGGCTTTTCTGTACATATAATTGGTGCATGAAAACTTCTGTGATACTGAACAACACAAAAAACAGTCATCTCTGTACAAAGTTCCTTTTAGACTTTTTTTTTCAAAAACATTTTTGGTGTATTGATCTTCCCTCAGTTGACAAACATATGTGCATTTATTGACAGTATCAAAAAAATCCAGTAGCCTTCTATCTTCTCTCAAGTGTTACGAACTATCATGAACAATTGCTTTTCCTGCTACCTAAACATGATCTAATATTAAAGACCAATTACACAATATGGATTTTTCCTGGTTATTCAGCTCTAATTTTTTCCCTCTCACCTTCAGCTGTGCCCTCGATAACCTATTTCTTTCTTAACTGTAACAACAGAAATAAACTGGATAGTTTGTCATCACAATCTTCCCATGCTTTCCTCATGTCTTTCCAGCTTCTCTGATTCCATTACTGAGCTTTGCAGAACTTGGGCATACAGAGATGTATAACAAAATATTTTCCATCTATGCTTCAATAACAGGAGACTTCATCACTCTTATTCTTTCTTTTCCATATTAAACCAATGTACACTCTTTGTGTAGGTGTATTATACTCAAAATATTTTCCATCTATGCTTCACTATCTAAAGATTCTCCTCTCACTCTTGTTCTTTCTCTCCTATATTAAAACCTTTCACTTTCAATTCTAAATTAATATCTCTGCAAGTTTATTACAATTCACTAGAATATGATTTTCTAAATAAGATAAATAACTCAACCTAATGAAACATTGTTTGTTTGTGCTATGAGCCCTTTAAGTAATGCTGCTTCACTGTAAAGTGTATGAAGTATTCCAGGAATACTGTCAGGCATACACAGTAAGATGTGTGTGGTAATTCTGGATATGTTTTTGTCACAAACAAACATGATTATTATGTTTTCATCACTAATACTGTTATCTTATAAGAGTGTCACAGCTTTACAATTCATCTGAGGGTGCAGATCTTGTATAGGCTTCCTTGACATCTCTGCATATGCTGACCAGTGTATGGAAGAAATTTAGGTCATAACATCTGGTAACAACTTATGGGATGCCACCAAGAGCATTAATTTTGCCTCGAGGCTGAGGTGGGTGATTAGAAAAATTATAACGTAAGTGCCCCAGCTGCAGTGAACAGAAAAAATTACTGATGCATATACACCCCAGCTGCAGTAAACAGATTAAAAATCCCTACTTTATGAACCAAAGAAACTTACATGTGATTGACATTAGTTTCACATGTCTCGAGTCTTTCTGCTCTAAAGGCTTTGACCCATATCCCTAAAGGCTGCCAAAACAGTGACATCTACTTTCTTTTCTAATCAAACTAACATTAGATACTGGGAAAATGTTAACACTGGAACATTCAGAGCATAAAAAAAGCTAGTGCTAACCACCTCATACACATGAGTTTTTGAAAAATCTCTCATCTTTAGCATCACAACTCTACACTCTTAAATTAACTTTAATCCACAATCTCCTCTATAATCAATGAGTCTGAATTTTACAAGAATTAAACAAAAGATTTGCTTGCTTTTCCTTGTCTATCCATATCATCTATCCTTCTGTGTGCTTATAAACAAAAGTAATATTTATATTCACATGGAATAATATTTTCACTTCATGACATGACTCTGGATGCTCATCAGCCCTTCTTCATAGGTCCAATCTAAAAGCTGAACACCATATCAGTAATCTGGAGCTTATCTTCAACTATCCTTCAAATCTGCCATTCATAAACATCCTTTTTCCCTATTTCACTACTTTCATGATTAGTATTCTAATGATATTCAGTGCATCATCCCTTTTGTCTGAACAACGAAGTTCTCCTTACTAGTCCATTGCTTACAACTAATACAATGTTTACATCCAATAGAGATATACAGTACAAACATTATTCTTCCTCTTATCTTTTAATCCTTGCTCCTCTCAGTTATGGAACTCCCCCACATTTGTTTTCCTTTACAATGAAACCCACAATTTTTCTAAATGTAAAACATACAGGTACATACTATCATCCTGTCCCCAAGAAAATGTAAGGTGAGCCATGCTTGTACAAAGGGCATATGTCAATGCATCACTGTGCATGTCCTTGTAGTCATGTGCATATCCCTTTGCTACTTACTAGTATAAGAAAAAAGCATCATAGACTGCCAAAGCATTCTTGTAATCATAACTGCATCAGTATATCTGATCCTTGTTTGGGTTCCATTTTTCAGGTACAGATTTGCTTCATAGTCTTTGCTGAAGGTCCAGCAGAGGAGAAACACATCTGTGTCCTCAGATACGATTACTATAGATTCATAGCCTGCTGCTGCTGCATGCGTTGAGTGAAGGATGAGCCTGGTATCTGCCTCCTCGTGGTTGGATTTGGGCTCTGGAACAAGCACATAACCACCTGTATCAGTAAATTAGAATCGGTCTTCCCCACAGGTCAAATACAATATTATAGCTCAAATTTGCTGTGCCTTTTGGTTGATCCATTCATTTGTAATGAATTTAATGAAGTTCACTTTGTAGTATGAGTTTATAATATTTTCCACTGGACTACTGTTAGTCTGGTAGTTACATTCTTGTATTGAATGTTGCCTCTAAATGAACCCCTGATATGTTGATCAGTTTTCTAAATGGGAGACATAAGTTACAGTGTTACTCGACTCGCTATGTAGATCTTTCTAGGAAGCCGGTGTCTGAATCTGCTTTTACTAGAATAATATGTAGCATCCAAAGATAACTTTGTCACTCAAGCACCATCAATTGCACCTTATACAATTTTTTCTCCACAAAGATAGAGGCTTGGATTAATGTTCAATCAGTTCAACATAATCAAAAGCACTACATGTTTAAGACAATGGTGTTTAAAGGGTTTACAATATGGATTATATACATGTAGTAGCTGTGATACATATTTCAAATATACAACTGGTGGTTTCAAGTTATTCTAATGAGATAGATCTTTAAGTGATACAAATTGAACTTGGTTGCCCTAAGCAGTTTTGATTAACCTCTCAACATGATGGGCTAACATCATTACTCTTAATATGGACTATAGTGCTTCCCTAACTAATCAGTCATATGCTCTTCCAAAATCACTAAATGCTTTATGTATATTCTGTTTTTCTCTGGTGGACAATTTCATCTGAGAATGCAAGAACATGTCCTTCAAAGGACCTACACAATGATTCATTTTGATATAAAAGAATTTGTATTTTTTATCAAGATGGCTGGAGACAAGAAAATACATCCCTGCCTTTCCCTCTTCTCATGCCTAACTCAAGTGCCCTTTTTCCAGGCCTTGGCTCACATTTTTCATCAACCAGATGAAATAGATCTCTGGGGAATTCATTACTCTTTACTGTATATCGTATTATCATAGTTCTAAGTTGCATGTATAATTTTATGGAAATTTAAAGATTCTCTCCCTCTGTAAACGAGACCAAGCAAGGTATTCTTATACTTCTTCATTGATTACTCCTGGATGGCAATGGGAAATCATATGTTTAGTCTTTCCATATTTGCTGTTGTTAGGAAACACACTAAACATTATCACTAAGCCTTTCATATAATACAGGGCATCTCCTTCCCAATGAATAAAATGCACTGTAAGAGGCACTGTTTGCTATGAAATTCTGATTAAAGTAGAACCTAAATTTTGGCATTTTTCAGTTACGTTATGGTTATGCTCAAAACTGCAGAACAAATCTTTTCTGCCAGATCATAATTTGTGGTAACACTTTTCATATCTTATCACATTTGTAATGGTCTCTAGGAATGTCTTTGTCCTGATAAATTTTGGTGACATCATAAATTCCCACACCACCTAGGCTTCTGCCAGGGTCTAACATACCATATGGTCTTCCATAGTGTACCAATATCTAACATCTCTCGAGCTACTTGATATCCAATCATACTGCCTATGATTATAATATCTTGCACATTATGGTTATGATTTCAAATAAGTGCATTGCAACAGAGGAATTGATATAAACTACAAAATTATGGCTATCTAGCCTAATACATTTATATTCTATAAACTGCATCTCTCAGATATCTGAGATATGGGTTAACAGACAGGGATAGCAGGGTGAGGTTGCAGTCACCTGACTTTTGGCTCTTCAGAACTTTTATTTACAGTTACTTGCATTTGACATTTTGTTACTCCCTTTGCACAGTTTTTGAAGTGAGATTTTGCTCACTTACTTTCTTTCCTATGAGGTAGATCAATATCTAACAGGTGCAGACTCTGGTAACCAAATTTCTGCCCTAAAATGATGATGTATTGTTCTTCATGCATTCAGATTTTCACTGTGGCCAAAGTCACAATTAATCTAAACATTAGAAACGGTTATTTTTCTAGTTCACTGTTTTTCTATGCTATTGTATACAGTAATATGAAACTATGGCCTACCATTTAAGATTACATACTTTATACATAATACTTAAAATATGTATTTTTTCAAGTTGTAATGAGCCTTAGTTTTAGTAACTCAAATCTTTAATGTGGAAAAGTTTTATTATGTACACTTCAGGTTTAAAGCTAATAAAATGAATGTTACTGGCTGACTTCTTGTGTTTAGGAAATATAAATTCCAGTCTTATGACCCTTCTTGCACACTCTTGCTTTAATTTTTCCCTTTCACTGGAGCTTTAAATGCACCCTCAATTCTTCTTTTAACTTCTGCTTTCTTACTGCCATTATTAGTGAACTACACATCCTGTTTAGTAACAAATCTTTAATGTGGAAAAGTTTTATCATGTACACTGCAAGTTTAAAGCTACTAAACTGAATGTTATTGGCTGACTTCTTGTGTTAAGGAAATATAAATTCCAGTCTTATGACCCTTATTACAGTTCAGGGATCTCTCCCTTACCTGAATAACATTAAATTGTAAAAACATTCTTCCTTCTTTAGTGAATGATATAATTCCCGAGTTAGTTCCCTAACTACTTCCATCTGCATTATTTCACTCCCAAGTTAATGGGGTGTATCAAGAACATAAAGCCTTCAAACTTTACTCACAAACATCCCTTCAGTCTATAACCAGTGTTCTAATTCCTTAACTCTTCCAGACATAAATCTACATGAGGCAAGTGACTCTACTTGACATAAATATTTGCAATTAGTTTTACGCTCTAAATCAAGACCTGAGTGGTCATCAAGTTGGCATTGCATGATAATCTCTTCCCATAGTCAGTCACCCTCTAGCTATACCAAAGATAACACATTCTTATGAATTTTCCATGAAGGATAGCGAGTGGCTTTTGGCTACATTTTGTGGACCAAGCAGATGATTTTCAATCATTTGGTGATGATGATCTGTCTTGAGATCACGTGGAGAGTGATTTTATGGATACTGTCTCTTCCAGCATTGAAAGGTGACCAGGATGAGGCAGGAGGTGTTTCTAGAACATTTGGAGGCAGTGTTACTAATGCCTGCTTGACCTTGATTAAACTGCAACTGACTGGTGCAGCTGGTCTTTTTAAAACTTTCATAATTTTGCTGTTATGAAGAATCATCAACGAATCACACTGGTTATGACAAGGAAATACTTATCATGTGAAATAAAACAGTTCAGGCACACCACCAAGTTTCCGGCAACTGATGGTTCAGCGCCTCCTTTAGTCTCAACGAAATTATGTGACGGAACTTGAAATTACCGTGGCCACCATACTAGTTTACTGAGCGGCCGCAGATGGTGTTGTGAGTAGGGCGCACTTATTTACGTTCTTTACACTGCACTTGTTGGTGGTGATACCGCAATTCTGTGAGATTCTTAGCTTATTTTGCTTAAATCTAACCCTAGCTATGGCTTCTAAGACATATGAGAGTGTCATCTGTGGTGTCAAACGTAAACACCTGTCCATATCAATCCAAGATAAAGTAGAACTGTTGAAAAAAATGGACCATGGTGTTTCAGTGCATAAGCTGTGTGACATCTACTGTTTATGATATAAGGAAGCAAAGGGAGAAAATATTGAAATTCTATGCAGACAGTGATTCCAAGAAGCAAATGACAATTAGAAAAACTATGAAAGATGGTAAGAGTACTGAGCACAATCAAGTGATGATGGAATGGTTTCAACAGCGTCAGAGTGGACTTGTCAGGTAGCACGATAATGGACCAGGCTAAGTTGTTCCATAAAGAACTTAAATTACAACATGAGCATGACTATATGAATAAAGTGTGTGGAGAAAAGCAGCCTGCAAACCAGAAAGGAGCTGCCAAGTATGTACACGAATTTGCAAAACTCGTAGCTGATGAGCACCTCAGTCCAGAGCTGGTGTAAAATGCAGACAAATACTTTAGACACATGGGAGAAGTATAACTATTGGGTTAAAGGTGTGTTGATGAATCATTATTACATGGCCACGGTTGGTCCGGCAAAATGGATAATCTGGCAAGACTTTGGAACCAAGAGTGCCAGAAAATCAGAGGTGTACCTGTAATAGTACTCAGTTTTTGATGTAGGTCGAATAAACAACAGAACCTGAGAAGTGGCAAATCACTTGACACTGGCCTTACTCCCACAATTTTATGCACAATGTGCTGACACAACTGCAATACTTCTACACATCGTTTGAGTGTAAGATCTCTTTTGATTTTCATATGAATATCTTTACTAAAGGGTTGGAAAGAAAACCTAAGTGAGGTGGTAAAAGGTTAAAGTGAAACATAGACTTCCATCATTATAAAATGCTCCTTCCCTTTTTTATTTTACACATCAAGATGATTCATGAAGTGAAACCAAACTTTCCAGTCATACCACCTCCATACACAAAATGTTTACACTGCATCTGATGTCCAGTCATTCCTCTAGAATCTTATATCTGAAATATCCCAGCCCTAATCATTTCTCTCATTAAATCTATCCTTCTTTCTCTGGTCTACCTCTCCTATTTATAACTTAAACTGCACTTCTAAATATCTTCTTTACCAGCTTATCATCTGGCATATGTTCTAAATAGACATACTATTACAAGACATTTTCAATCAAATACATATCTAACATAATAATGACATACCTTCTCATCTTCAATCTGTCCATCCTCCTAATTTCTCTAAAATTACACAAGTTATTCATCTTTACTGCACATTTTTTTTTTACCTATCCTGACCTATGTATACTGAGGATAAAAGTACTCCTTCATGCAACCTTCTTGCACACTCTTTGCTTTAATTTTTCCCATTCACTAGAGCTTTAAATGCACCCTCAATTCTTCTCCCTCATAAGACTCTACTTTTAACTTCTGCTTTCATACTGCCATTATTAGTGAACTACACATCCTGTTCTTTACCATACAAACTTATCTTACTCTCTGATCTCCCATCCCTTTCAAAAACAAGTGTCTTCTGTTTACATTCAATTTCAGCATCCTCCTCTTATCTGCATCACTGAACCACTTCTACCCAACTCTTAGGTAAAAATAAAGCACTGTATACATTCAACTAAGGCAACGACTACTCAGTTTCTTTATGATTATGATTCACAACACAATCATCCCACCTAGTGTTCATCACATGCAATGCCCTATCCATAAAATCATTAAATAACCACCATGACATCACACAGCCTTGACACACTCATTTTTCTTTCAACTGTTTATTCACCCAATCAATTTTTCTCACACAGAGCCTCATAGACTTCTTTCCTGTTCACTTTATCACTTGCCTTTTCTAAATGCATCAATAAGGAGTTTACTAATCATTTTAACATGATCAGTCCCTATCCTACCTTACAACTTGCTGCTATACTAGAGACTTGTTCCTCTATAGGTCTTTCAGTCAATATTACTCCCCCTTTCCTTTATACAGTGGAACTATTACTACCTTTGTCCAGTCATGAGGCACCCCATTACTTTCCAAATACATTTTCTTGATCCATGCTATAGCAGTTTCACTCCCTCTTATCAACATCTCACTCAGCACTCAATATCCCCAATATTATTACCCTTTTTACTTCTTTTGTAATGTCTCTATTTCCCTTAAATCTATTCTTTCTCCTTACCACTTTTTTTTCCACAGTACCAACAGATATGTCTTTCACCATCACCTCCCATTAGTTCTTTCAAACTTTCTCTCCATCTCTTACCAAACTTTATCCTGTGTTACTACCATTCTCCTAACCTTGTCTTAAACATATTTTCCTCACACATGCCTCTCTTCTGCTTTTATTTACTTCTAGAACTGCCTCCTCTTCTCACTTCAATTCTCATCCATATTTCTCTCAAGATTTCTAAGGTACATGGTATATATTTAACGATATAGTTTGCACTAAACCACATAAACTTAAGAATAGTTTCATTACACTATCTACTCTTTATTTATTTGCTAGTTTGTCAAAAGGCCACTTAAGCCATGTGTCTCCTACTTTTACCTGGTCCACAACAAACTCTACAAAACCCTGCTTAGCTGAGCTTTCGCACAATTCTAACCTACATTTTGCTGAGCTAAACTAACAACCATGAACTAGCTAACCTACCCAAACTTGACACAGATGAAGCTCATCTTTTGAAGAACCTGACTTGGGCTTATCTATCTATCTAGCTATATCTCTGATGCCTGTTCCCACCTGGAACTTCCTCAAAGGAGTGGCTATGGCAATAGTTTCCAGTGCTAGGTAACACCAGTGCTGCTTCTTAGGCTTTAGTACCTCACCCTTAACAGGCAATGGGCAGAGGGCAACTCTAATGCAGTGTCTGCAGAGGTTCCTACCAAATGTTCCTAGTGACTACTAATACCTTATGCTCCTGCCTAAATGTTCCTACTTCCTACCACTATCTATCAACCGCTCCTACCACTTTGCCAAAAGGCAAGGCTAGAGCATAGTGCTCACTGCATGAAAATCTAGAGGTATGAAGAATGAGCAGTGTAAGTGAAGTGCTGTCAAGGAAAGATTGTATGTTGTGGACAGAAAGCCAGTAGTCCACATGCGGGAGAGGCAGAAATCTAAATCTTTGCTTTATCAAAAATGATCCTAAACTCATATTATTTTTGTTTCTAGTGAAAATGTTTAGCTTGTATACAAAACCTTGAACAACCTTTAATATTCCTTCAGATCTGAAAAATTACTAAGGCCTCTAATAAAAAAAAAAATTCAGAGGGCACAAATCAATAGGTTCACAAATTTTCTAAACTGCTTGATCATCAACAGAGAATTTTTCTAATTTTCATAAATTGTCTGTGAAATCTTCTAGTCACTGTTTATGTCTAGACCACCTTATGTATTTAATTGATGAATCAGTGCTCCTCCTCTCCACAATGCCAAAACTTTTTAAACTCTTAATCTTAGTTTCCTAATGAATTATCCAAAGCAAAAAGATCTTTTGCCTATGCATTTTGACTTTTATCTATAATTACAGTACAGCTCACCTGATATTCAGATGAAATCTAATCCATCCTGCTTTTATTTGCTTGTGCAGCTTTTAGAAAAGAATCTATTTTCCCTTGCATTTTTTCCTTTATCTGCCATCTGTGCCTATATCAGGATGATAAATGAATTAATGAGATATATTTACTCTTAACCCCTTAACTTAGAGTTCAAAGGGTTGGAAAGAAAACCCAAGATAGGAGTTAAGGGCTTCATCATCCCCCAAAAAAGACTATAAAGATTAATTCATACCATATCATTCTGTAACTGGGATTGCAATTTCATGACATTTTGGAAATACCTTGGTAAAAATATCATACATATTCAAATACTGTATTCTGTCATTGCTATGCACTACTAGGATTATGGCCTTCGCATTTATAGCAATATGGTTGTTATTAGCGTCCACTCGGAGTATTAGTTGCATGGGTATTCTTTGGGTGATCAACCTCTCTCACTCTTTAATGATAAACGACATTCCTTCTCTACAACTAATCATCAAAAGAGCTTTGCTCAAATATTTGGCTTTACTTTTTGGATTTCAAGCCATTATATAAATCCAATGCCTGAACACTTTTCTAAGTACCTGTGACTCTTGCTATTTTTACTGATGAAATCTACAAGCTGACAATCCTTTAAGTTCTCAAGAAACTGGGAATATGTGGTGTTAGTATTTCGAGAGCCTGGTTCAATTGTTTGGTGCCTTGTTTACACCTCAGAATGGTGCACATTCTGAGGTGTGTGACTTACATTTTATCATAATTTTACCCCTAATCACAACTACAATATCTTTAATAAGATCATCAAGCATCCCTCAGTTTTCTTGTCATGCAAAACATAAGCACAATTCACTATGCATTGCAAAGAATTTTGAATTATTACAATAACTTAAGTAAGGTACATCCTAGAAGAAGGTCTGTGATGATCATGGTATCATTAGAAAAAATTTTGATTTCAAGTAATACAGAGAAATCATCCGAGTTTTTCCAGACAGTGATATACCCAAGAGCATAAGTAAGCATGAAACTTTGCAACAAGCAATGATCAATAATGTGGATTAAGTTTTATACAAGTGGTTTCATCAGTGCAAGAGTGATGGGGTGACTATCTCTGGGCAAATGTTGGTTGGGGAGGCCATATTATTTTATGATGAACTGAAAACAGAACACCAAATGGATATTTTCAAGAATTTTCAACTAGATTTAAGATATGTCATGGCATACAAATATTAAAAGTGTGTGATGAAAAAACTTTCTGATCATGACACTGCTAAAGACTATGTTATTGAATCTGACAAGTTAACTGATGATAATTTGAGTGCTGAACTTTACTGCTCATACCTGTATAATGCTGTTTCATCAGCATTATACAGGGTGTCCATGATATCTTGTCATCCCTGCGTAACAAAGGATTTATTCCTAATATAGATACATTTTTGTTGCACCGGTTTATCAAATAACATTATATAATCATATTATACATTCCATGTACCTCTTGCCCTTAAACAATAGTATAAATTTACTCCTGTGTTCATCCCCATGAGTTAAGAAATATATATGTACACTTCTCTTCCTTTATGAAATAATAGATAATCATTCAAAAGTAAGAGCAAAATACTAATAAAATGATATTATTACCTTTGTGTTGGTTTGGTCCACGGCTGAGTGAGGGGCAGGGGAGGTTGTGGATGACACATCTGATAGCTCCTGATAAGAAAGGAGGACATGATGATGTTTCTTTCCTTCTACTAAACTTGTTTTCATACTGTACTCTTATTTCATGCACAAGCACAGCATTATTGGTATTTAACATGGAAAACATCAATATATAATCAACCTTTCACCCAAAAAATCAGTGTGAGGAGGTAAATTGGCTTGCGGTATGAGAGGAATGCCGAAATATATTCATTATCTTTTACTTAGTTTCACATTCTGTTCTCATTTTGTACAAAAGTACATAATTAATGGTGAATAATGTGAATATATTCAGAAATATCATACCTACCACACTTATCATAAGTGTGAAAACAGCTACTAGTTGGAATGTATGTGAAGGGTAGTGGAGATGCCTACATCACCCAAGAATTACATAAATTATGGTGTTACATAATTTCTTCTATATGAAAAAAAGCCAAGCCAGAGGGGTGATGGGGTTGCCTACCATGATGAAATCCCTGTTCCTTATGTAATCCTACTAAAATGACTGTCAAATTCACTTATTTCCTCATATTTCTCATTTTGTTCTGCTTAACTCTCCTCATCAAATGATGCAAAAGTGTTCTTCCTCATCAATTACATCATCAAACAGTTTACATATTTTTTACAGGTTCATTGTGTAACCATGAACTGCAGGGCAATGGCTGTGCACCCATGATGGTGCTTGCATATGTATGAGGAGGGCAGAATCTTTTCCAGCACCTTTCTGGTAATGGAAGAGATCTCTATAGGCTACAAATGGTTCAATAAGTCTGCTGAATATTCAGAGACAGAAAGTTATATCACCATGCAACGATGTTAATCTTCTTAATCTTCCCCATGAACTGATGGATACCATACATGTTCCTCCTCATTACTTAGGTCATCCAACAATATACATATTCTACACAGGGTTACTGTGTATCCATGACCGGCAGGTCAATGATTGTGCAGCCATAATGACATTTGTATTTGTACTGAGGAGAGCAGAATTATTACCTGTGCCTTTCTGGCAACAGAAGAAACCTCTATAGGCTACTAATGGTACAATGAGTCTGCTGAGTATTCAAACAGAAACAGGAATTTATATCCTCATATAATGATGGGAAGACCTCCTTTGTGAGATCATCAGATGACAGTGGGAGTGATTTAAAGATTTATGACCTTACAAAGCTCAAGCATCCAGTAGATTTCTTTGTGCATCCCATTATTCTATGACCAAGAATGATTCTGCATGACATTTTCAAAACTTGAGGGGTTACAAGATTAATTGCAGCTCTTAATGCATCTTTAATCTGTAAGCAGTGGCTGACAATGACTGACAAGCTTCAAGAAAACAGCAGCCAACAACCACCAATGTACTAACTTTTCTTGCTAACTTTCATCTCTAGGAAAGTAAGAGGAAAAGTTCTGCTCTCCTCAGTAACCCTAAAACCACCTTAAGGTCATGCATTCACAGTGACCCCACGGAAAGATACATTGATTGATGGATGACCTAAGTTATTAGATGGACCACTTATGATAAATACCAGCTGGTGAGAAGAGTGAAGAATAACATGAGGAATATGAAAAAATAAGTGATTTCTCTAATTTCAACGGATTATTTAAGGAACTTGCATGTGTAGTAGAAATCATGGAATAACTGTACATGATTTTTTTATGTGAACCCGAGGTAAAGTGGGACTTTGGTAACAGATAACAGGTAAGGAGCTAAAACACTTCCAAGGAAGAAAACCCACCAATACCCTTCCAACATATGACTGCCACTCAATATACCCATATTTATTTGCATTGAGAAAGATGTGATATTTCTAAGTTTATTAATGATGTTCACTACCAATGCTGCACCTGTGTATGAAATAAGTTTGCATGAAATCAGAGAAGATTGATCAGTATAATGAAAAAACAAGACCTTCTATATCCTTCTCATGTCTGCCAGCCAGTCTCCCTCACCCTAAATGTTAACATGATAGGTGTAATATATCTATAAATATTCATGTTATTTACCACCAACACTGTGCTTGTGAATGAAATTAGAGTATAGCCAAAAAAGAGAAGAAAGAAATATCTCCACATTTTTCTATCTTAATAGGGGCTGTCAAACATGTCATTCTTACCCACTCCATAGCAATGGACCAACCGAGTTTCTTTTTCTTTTTCAGTAGATAGCTAATCTATCATTTCATTGAGGGAAACAATCTTTGATTTTTTTTTGTACAACACGATGGAATTCCTGGACCATGCCCACTGTTTATGGGTTAAACTCATCAAATGCTCTGGAATATGTCATAGAGAACTTAGCTCAGAATAATTCTATTATAAGAATGCTGGTGTACAAACAGATCCATTAGAGGCATGAGGTAAGTAAGACCATTAGCCTTTAAACCACTCTCACTGTCACCTGAGAATCCTGTACAGGAGGTCTCCCATTGTTGTGTAACATTATCACAGGTACTCAGAGTTAAAATGTGTATTGGTGAAAAATGAGTCCACTGCTTTCCATAATGATTCAACCACTTCTTGATGTGGGAGGGTAAGTATGCCTGGCTCTGGTTAATTCATTAAGTTTGTACTAAACAGCAAAGGTTCACAGTTTCATCACTTGACTTATGGAACACGCCTTATGCTAACATAGTCACTGTCGACCACTAGCGTAATGGTCATAACAGCCATGATGGAAACTTCACAGGCAACATATGGAGCTATTGTAGCCCTCCATAATGAGGGCTAAGGCATTTGTAATATTGTCTAGCAGCTTATTGATTGCTAACAGACAGCAGCATGATGCATTTGGCAACATGCTGAAACAGGTGCTACAGACAACATTCTCAATACATATAGAATATTATATATCACTGATATAGACAATTAGCATTCCCAAAATACTTGACATGATATATCACTAGCAGCTGATATGGATCCTTCCCGACTTCAGGGCTATCAACATGCAGCAGGTTATACACAAATTTCTCAATATTCGTTGGACTGTGCGTCAAAATGTTTAACACTTATTGCTCATCGATACTTTTTCTATCAAGTGTACGTGCATGTAATGCAATGTACTCTTGAAATGTCATGAACTATATATGAGACAAAAAATGTACCTGTATTAGAGATAAATTCTAAGTTACACAAGGAAGTTAAGATATTGTAGACATTTTGTAAACTGCTGACAAAACAGTGAATTCCCTGGAAAATTCCTGTATGTATCTTTATTTTGGGAAGGAGACTTGTGTGAGGAAGTACCAGGAGAGACTGAGTACAGAATGGAAAAAGGTGAGAACAAAGGAAGTAAAGATAGTGGGGGAGGAATGGGATGTATTTAGGGAAGCAGTGATGGCTTGTGCAAAAGATACTTGTGGCATGAAAAGCATGGGAGGTGGGCAGATTAGAAAGGGTAGTGAGTGCTGGGATGAAGAAGTAAAATTATTAGTGAAATAGAAGAGAGAGGCATTTGGACGATTTTTGCAGGGAAATAATGCAAATAACTGGGAGATGTATAAAAGAAAGAGGCAGGAGGTCAAGAGAAAAGTGCAAGAGGCGAAAAAGAGGGAAAATGAGAGTTGGAGTGAGAGGCTATCATTAAATTTCAGGGAGAATAAAAAGATGGGAACAAATGGGAACATCAGTGAAGGGGGCTAATAGGGATGTGATAACAAGTAGTGGTGATATGAGGAGATGGAGTGAGTATTTTGAAGGTTTGTTGAATGTGTTTGATGATAGAGTGGCAGATATAGGGTGTTTTGGTCGAGGTGGTGTGCAAAGTGAGAGGGTTAGGGAGAATGATTTGGTAAAGAGAGAAGAGGTAGTAAAAGCTTTGTGGAAGATGAAAGCCGGCTAGGCAGTGGGTTTGATGGTATTGCAGTGGAATTTATTAAAAAAGGGGGTGACTGTATTGTTGCCAGGTTGGTAAAGTTATTTAATTCATGCATGACTCATGGTGAGCTGCCTGAGGACTGGCGGAATGCTTGCATAGTGCCATTGTACAAAGGCAAAGGGAATAAGAGTGAGTGCTCAAATTACAGAGGTATAAGTTTGTTGAGTATTCCTGGTAAATTATATGGGAGGGTATTGATTGAGAGGGTGAAGGCATGTACAGAGCATCAGATTGGGGAAGAACAGTGTGTTTCAGAAGCGGTAGAGGATGTGTGAATCAGGTGTTTGCTTTGAAAAATGTATGTGAGAAATACTTAGAAAAGCAAATGGATCTGTATGTAGCATTTATGGATCTGGGGAAGGCATATGATAAGAGTTGATAGAGATGCTCTGTGTACCTCTGTGGGAGGTAAGTTGTTAGAAGCAGTGAAAAGTTTTTATCGAGGATGTAAGGCATGTGTATGTGTAGGAAGAGGAAAGTGATTGGTTCTCAGTGAATGTTGGTTTGCGACAGGGGTGCGTGATGTCTCCATGGTTGTTTAATTTGTCTATGGATGGGGTTGTTAGGGAGATGAACGCAAGAGTTTTGGAAAGAGGGGCAAGTATGCTGTCTGTTGTGGATGAGAGAGCTTGAGAAGTGAATCAGTTGTTGTTCACTGATGATACAGCGCTGGTGGCTGATTCGGGTGAATAACTGAAGAAGTTGGTGACTGAGTTTGGTAAAGTGTGTGTAAGAAGAAAGCTGAGAGTAAATGTGAATAAGAGCAAGGTTATTAGGTACAGTAAGGTTAAGGGACAAGTCAGTTGGGAGGTAAGTCTGAATGGAGAAAAACTGGAGGAAGTGAAGTGTTTTAGATATCTGGGAGTGGATTTGGCAGTGGATGAAACCATGGAAGCAGAAGTGAATCATAGGGAGGGGGAGGGTGCGAAAGTTCTGGGAGCGTTGAAAAATGTGTGGAAGTTGAGAACGTTATCTTGGAAAGCAAAAATGGGTATGTTTGAAGGAATAGTGGTTCCAACAATGTTGTATGGTTGCGAGATGTGGGCTATAGGTTGTCCGGAGGAGGGTGGATGTACTGGAAATGAGATGCTTGAGGACAATATGTGGTGTGAGGTGGTTTGATCGAATAAGTAATGTAAAAGAGTGTGGTTGAGAGAGCAGAAGAGGGTGTTTTGAAATGGTTTGGTCATATGGAGAGAATGAGTGAGGAAAGATTGACCTAGAGGATATATGTGTCAGAGGTGGAGGGAACGAGAAGTGGGAGACCAAATTGGAGGTGGAAAGATGGAGTGAAAAAGATTCTGAGTGATTGGGGCCTGAACATGCAGGAGGGTGAAAGGTGTGCAAGGAATAGAGTGAATTGGAAAGATGTGGTATACCGGGGTCGACATGCTGTCAATGGATTGAACCAGGGCATGTGAAGCATGTGGGGTAAACCATGGAAAGTTCTGTGGGGCCTGGATGTGGAAAGGGAGCTGTGGTTTCGGTAAATTATACATGACAGCTAGAGACTGAGTGTGAACGAATGTGGCCTTTGTTGTCCTTTCCTAGCGATACCTCGCGCACATGTGGGGGAGGGGGTTTTCATTTCATGTGTGGTTGGGTGGCGATGGAAATGAATAGGGGCAGACAGTATGAATTATGTACATGTGTATATATGTATATGTCTATGTGTGTATACATATGTGCATGTGTGGACATGTATGTATGTACATGTGTATGTGGGTGGGTTGGGCCATTCTTTCGTTTGTTTCCTTGCGCTACCTCGCTAACACGGGAGACAGCGACAAAGTATGATAAAAAATAATAATTTTTATTTTAATATGACATTTAATTTCCACAATTCAGCAAACCAATAAATGACTTCAAATCAGTCTTTTATAAGTGAACCTTTTGCCCACTCATCTAAATGTAAACCTTTAAATTCAATCTTTCATTCAAGAATTTTAAACTTCGACAATCTAAGTGGTCCAGCCCAAGCTATATGCACTTGATGGGGCAGGATTAATCTTGATACATGTTCATCAAACAAAAATAGAGTGTATTATTACAATAACTTCACAAAAAAGAATAAGATTGCTATCTTAATAATGGTTAGAGAAAGGAGAAAGTGTAAAGTCACTAATCTTAGACTAAGTTAAGCCTGTGTTATTGCATCATGCTGGCTGTATCTCTTTTCATCACATTTAGCAAAAATAAGAACTGTGTTCCTACTACTTCCTTTTACAATTATTAGTTATTCATCTGATCCTTTCAACTTCAGATTCACTTTAATGACTATATCAATCAGAATTGTTAATCAGTCACCACTTAAATATTTTTCTAGTATCTGTGGTACATTTTATTTTTTCCTTTTCTATTCATATCATGTACATACTTCGAATGTTCTCTGACTTTTCATCAGTAATTACATGAATATGTTTCTCATCATTCAAAACATTACATTACATTTTTCAGACTTCTAACTTCAGGAATCTACTTGGAGCATATATCTAAAATATAAACACCAATTTTAAATGTACAACTTCTTGCTTCTCATTTGCCCCTTAACTGCTATAATCAGCAAATGATGATGCACTGTTCTCTGGTTTTATTATCAGATGATGAAATGGTGGCTCCTGCCCTCATCTGAATTCCCAGTTAATGTTTGATTCAACCAATTATCTATAAATATCATTTGCATTCCCTGCTATAGCCAAATGAAATCTCACATTCCTTTAGTTTCTCATTTATATCATCATAAAAGTTTTTTTTTCTTTTTTTTTTTTTCTTTGCTTTGTCGCTGTCTCCCGCCTTTGCGAGGTAGCGCAAGGAAACAGACGAAAGAAATGGCCCAACCCTCCCCCATACACATGTATATACATACACATCCACAAACGCAAATATACATACCTACACAGCTTTCCATGGTTTACCCCAGACGCTTCACATGCCCTGATTCAATCCACTGACAGCACGTCAACCCCGGTATACCACATCGATCCAATTCACTCTATTCCTTGCCCTCCTTTTACCCTCCTGCATGTTCAGGCCCCGATCACACAAAATCTTTCTCACTCCATCTTTCCACCTCCAATTTGGTCTCCCACTTCTCCTCGTTCCCTCCACCTCCGACACATATATCCTCTTGGTCAATCTTTCCTCACTCATTCTCTCCATGTGCCCAAACCATTTCAAAACACCCTCTTCTGCTCTCTCAACCACGCTCTTTTTATTTCCACACATCTCTCTTACCCTTACGTTACTTACTCGATCAAACCACCTCACACCTCAAACCCTTTCATCTTCCGCAAAGCTTTTACTACCTCTTCTCTGTTTACCAAATCATTTTCCCTAACCCTCTCACTTTGCACACCACCTCGACCAAAACAACCTATATCTGCCACTCTATCATCAAACACATTCAACAAACCTTCAAAATACTCACTCCATCTCCTTCTCACATCAACACTACTTGTTATCACCTCCCCATTTGCGCCCTTCACTGAAGTTCCCATTTGCTCCCTTGTCTTACGCACTTTATTTACCCCCTTCCAGAACATCTTTTTATTCTCCCTAAAATTTAATGATACTCTCTCACCCCAACTCTCATTTGCCCTCTTTTTCACCTCTTGCACCTTTCTCTTGACCTCCTGTCTCTTTCTTTTATACATCTCCCACTCAATTGCATTTTTTCCCTGCAAAAATCGTCCAAATGCCTCTCTCTTCTCTTTCACTGATAATCTTACTTCTTTATCCCACCACTCACAACCCTTTCTAATCAACCCACCTCCCACTCTTCTCATACCACAAGCATCTTTTGCGCAATCCATCACTGATTCCCTAAATACATCCCATTCCTCCCCCACTCCCCTCTCCCACTCTCTCCCAAGTAAAATGCCAATTAATGAGTTCTTTCTTCATAAGGAATTACTGTAGTATCATTGTTTATATTTTCATACTTTTTTGTGTTACTAAGATAGCCATCAGTTAACTTTTTGTTGAATAAAATTTTCTCATTAAAAACAAACAAAATTACTAAGAGAATATGTAAATGTGTAGCACAACTTCTACTTAAAATATTATTATTTATTTATATTATTTATTTTGCTTTGTCACTGTCTCCCGCGTTAGCGAGGTAGAGCAAGGAAACAGACGAAAGAATGGCCCAACCCGCCCACTTACACATGTATATACATACACGTCCACACACGCAAATATACATACCTATACATCTCAATGTACACAGACATATACATATATACACATGTACATAATTCATACTGTCTGCCTTTATTTGTTCCCATCGCCACCTCGCCACACATGGAATAACAACCCCCTCCCCCCTCATGTGTGCGAGGTAGCACTAGGAAAAGACAACAAAGGCCCCATTCGTTCACACTCAGTCTCTAGCTGTCATGTAATAATGCACCGAAACCACAGCTCCCTTTCCACATCCAGGCCCCACAAAACTTTCCATGGTGTACCCCAGACGCTTCACATGCCCTGGTTCACTCCATTGACAGCACGTCAACCCCGGTATACCACATCGTTCCAATTCACTCTATTCCTTGCACACCTTTCACCCTCCTGCATGTTCAGGCCCCGATCACTCAAAATCTTTTTCACTCCATCTTTCCACCTCCAATTTGGTCTCCCACTACTCCTCGTTCCCTTCACCTCTGACACATGTATCCTCTTGGTCAATCTTTCCTCACTCATTCTCTCCATGTGACCAAACCATTTCAAAACACCCTCTTCTGCTCTCTCAACCACACTCTTTTTATTTCCACACATCTCTCTTACCCTTACATTACTTACTCGATCAAACCACCTCACACCACATATTGTCCTCAAACATCTCATTTCCAGCACATCCACCCTCCTGCGCACAACTCTATCCATAGCTCACGCCTCGCAACCATACAACATTGTTGGAACCACTATTCCTTCAAACATACCCATTTTTGCTTTCCGAGATAATGTTCTCAACTTCCACACATTCTTCAAGGCTCCCAGGATTTTCGCCCCCTCCCCCACCCTATGATCCACTTCTGCTTCCATGGTTCCATCCACTGCCAGATCCACTCCCAGATATCTAAAACACTTTACTTCCTCCAGTTTTTCTCCATTCAAACTTACCTCCCAATTGACTTGACCCTCAACCCTACTGTACCTAATAACCTTGCTCTTATTCACATTTACTCTTAACTTTCTTCTTTCACACACTTTACCAAACTCAGTCACCAGCTTCTGCAGTTTCTCACTTGAATCAGCCACCAGCGCTGTATCATCAGCGAACAACAACTGACTCACTTCCCGAGCTCTCTCATCCACAACAGACTGCATACTTGCCCCTCTTTCCAAAACTCTTGCATTTACCTCCCTAACAACCCCATCCATAAACAAATTAAACAACCATGGAGACATCACACACCCCTGCCGCAAACCTACATTCACTGAGAACCAATCACTTTCCTCTCCTCCTACACGTACACATGCCTTACATCCTCGATAAAAACTTTTCACTGCTTCTAACAACTTGCCTCCCACACCATATATTCTTAAAACCTTCCACATAGCATCTCTATCAACTCTATCATATGCCTTCTCCAGATCCATAAATGCTACATACAAATCCATTTGTTTTTCTAAGTATTTCTCACATACATTCTTCAAAGCAAACACCTGATCCACACATCCTCTACCACTTCTGAAACCACACTGCTCTTCCCCAATCTGATGCTCTGTGCATGCCTTCACCCTCTCAATCAATACCCTCCCATATAATTTCCCAGGAACACCCAACAAACTTATATACCTCTGTAATTTGAGCACTCACTCTTATCCCCTTTGCCTTTGTACATGGCACTATGCAAGCATTCCGCCAATCCTCAGGCACCTCACCATGAGTCATACATACATTAAATATCCTTACCAACCAGTCAACAATACAGTCACCCCCTTTTATAATAAATTCCACTGCAATACCATCCAAACCTGCTGCCTTGCCGGCTTTTATCTTCTGTAAAGCTTTTACTACCTCTTCTCTATTTACCAAATCATTTTCCCTAACCCTCTCACTTTGCACACCACCTCGACCAAAACACCCTATATCTGCCACTCTATCATCAAACACATTCAACAAACCTTCAAAATACTCACTCCATCTCCTTCTCACATCACCACTACTTGTTATCACCTCCCCATTAGCCCCCTTCACTGAAGTTCCCATTTGCTCCCTTGTCTTACGCACTTTATTTACCTCCTTCCAAAACATTTTTTTATTCTCCCTGAAATTTAATGATACTCTCTCACCCCAACTCTCATTTGCCCTCTTTTTAACCTCTTGCACCTTTCTCTTGACCTCCTGCCTCTTTCTTTTATACCTCTCCCACTCATTTGCATTTTTTCCCTGCAAAAATCCTCCAAATGCCTCTCTCTTCTCCTTCACTAATAATCTTACTTCTTCATCCCACCACTCACTACCTTTTCTAATCAACCCACCTCCCACGCTTCTAATGCCACAAGCATCTTTTGCGCAAGCCATCACTGCTTCCCTAAATACATCCCATTCCTCCCTCACTCCCCTTATCTCCTTTGTTCTCACCTTTTTCCATTCTGTACTCAGTACTCTCACCACTCTCTTCACCCCAACATTCTCTCTTCTTTTCTGAAAACCCCCACAAATCTTCACCTTCACCTCCACAAGATAATGATCAGACATCCCTCCAGTTGCACCTCTCAGCACATTAACATCCAAAAGTCTCTCTTTCGTGCGTCTATCAATTAACACGTAATCCAATAACGCTCTGTGGCCATCTCTCCTACTTACATACATATACTTATGTATATCTCGCTTTTTAAACCAGGCATTCCCAATCACTAGTCCTTTTTCAGCACATAAATCTACAAGCTCTTCACCATTTCCATTTACAACACTGAACACTCCATTTATACCAATTATTCCCTCAACTGCCACATTACTCACCTCTGCACTCAAATCACCCATCACTACAACCCGGTCTTGTGCATCAAAACCACTAACACACTCATTCAGCTGCTCCCAAAACACTTGCCTCTCACATGAATCAGCCACCAGCGCTGTATCATCAGCGAACAACTGACTCACTTCCCAAGCTCACTGATCCACAACAGAGTGCATACTTGCCCCTCTTTCCAAAACTCTTGCATTCACCTCCCTAACAACCCCATCCATAAACAAATTAACCATGGAGACATCACACACCCCTGCCACAAACCTACATTTACTGAGAACCAATCACTTTCCTCTCTTCCTACACGTACACAATCCACTGGGATATGTTCTGTCTTCTTACCCAACCCATTATTCTCACCAACAGATGCTTTACAAATATATTACAAATATATGAATCAATATACCTATATACCTATAATGCCCTGTGCACATTAATACCAGATTTCCTGTTGTAGATCACCATACTGAAACTCTAAAACTGTTGTACAACCACTAAAAAAAAAAAAAAATTCATAACACTGTACACCATGTGCTTTTCCATAGGTATATAAAATTAATAGATTAGTAAGCTGGTACTTCCAGGTGTAGACATCTATCAAAATGCTCTACTTTTTGGATTACCCACAAGTGCTAGTTATGACATTCACATAGTGATAACCTATTTGTAATAACCTAATTTTAGTTTATTGGAAAGGCGTTCTTCAGTCATTCTGTTCCATTCATCCACCATTCTTGTACTATAAAAGCACAACTTTACAATAAGTCTAGTTGCTCTAACTCTATATCTCTCAAAGAACTGTACACTGTCAACACTATCAATCTGTTTTAAAAAGTTAAAAGGTTGTGATCAGGTCACCCTACATTGTTCTCTCTTTCAAGGTCGGTAAATTCAAAGCCTTAAGAGTCTGCAACTCAGCTCTCTTAATTCTGGCACCATCTATGTTGCCCCCCACTAGACCTTCTATATCAGGTCACACATCCATGTATACCTCTAAATAAACAATATAGTGCATCAGTCCTCCTGCATTCTCCTCTACTCTGTGAGTTCTGACATAAGATTAGATCTGTTAATGTGAAAATGTCCGGAAGTATTCGCCAGGAATGTATCCCCACCATTTTATAACAAGAGTCTTATGTAAACTTTGCTGTGTTTAAAGGAGTTTCACTCTGAGGAGTCTCTGTAAATCTTAGTAAAGGCAATACACAATTTTCCTCTATTGATTGAAATAAGTATACTTGTCATTGTACTGCATTTTCCAATAGTAAATTTTTATTCTCATATATGAAAAAATTATGTAGCCAGCACCATCAATATCATGATGAAAGGAGGAGAAAAAGAAAAAAGATGGGTGTAAGAGTGGAAATGTGTATGTGAGAAGTAAGGAAAGGGGGTTGCTGAATCTAGAAGAGGAAGTGAAAGGAAGCAGAAAGAATATTTTGAAGTTTTGAAGATCAGATGAATGTGTGTGAAGGTGAAGCACTATTTGTTACATGCATGGGCTTACAGTATGAAGGGAGGCAAAAAGGGCAATAATGAGGATGAAGATAGGAGAGGCACCTGGAGTGGATGGGTTTATGGCTGAAATGATGACATATAAATGAGAAAGTGTGATAGACTGGATGCACTTGATAGACTTTTATCATGGCCATTCCCTTGATGGGAGTTCCCAGAGAGAACAAGCATCAGAAATAACAGATAGATAGATATGGAGAAAGAGAGAATAATGAAGGATTGAGGTATAAGTATGGAATGAGTTACAGAGGTCAAGAATCCAGAGCGTCAAAATGGGCTATTTGAGAGGAGCAAGTGGTATAACCAGATGGAATGAAGAAAGAAATGAGACGATGTATGAGAGATGTGGTGTGGCAAGGAACACAAAGAGAATAAATTGTGGAGTGGTAGAGTGGATCAAATGTAATACTTTGAGGGGGGTTTTATCATGTGGAAAGAATGGACGATGGGGAGTCTACAAGTACAGAGTATAATAGTACAAAAGGGTTGGCATGTGATAAATAGAGTGGAAGATTACAAGAGGGAGAGAAATGCTATAAGAATATGTGGAATGGTATATACGAGGTAGGCATATAAGGACAAGGATAAGTGGAGGCTTTTGCTGTGGCCACGCCTTTGATGGGAGTTTCTGGAGATAGATCATGATCCATTCAAAACCCTACCAAATTGATACAGAAAAAATATACTCATTTTTAGGGGTTTCTTTACTTGTGGAAAATACAGACAAGTTCTATAACAAAAAGGATACTTTTTTCTCACTGCAGAGAGTCCCTTAAGATCAGTTGCACAGGCATGTACTGTATTACTGTTAATGACTGACTGTGTGTGCATTGGATGTGAAAATGTGATGGAGCAGACAGACAGTTATTCTAACAATATCTGGCTAATGCTATCAGTGTATTTACACTTGTGGGCCATATTTTGTGAATATTCTGTACTATCCCTTTTAACAAGTTTCTTACTTAAGTTCATGTCATGTCATGGTTGCCCTTCTCTGATCCTTCTCTAGAAGCTCTTTGTTCTTCTTTAGATGGGGTAACCAAACTTAAAATGCATATTCTAATTTTGGCCTTATGTATGATATGAAGACCTTACAAAATATTTTTTTATCCATATGCTTGAAGGCTATTCTGATATTTACCAGAAGACAGCTTGCCTCCATAACTATTCTCCTCATATAGGACTCTGGCAACAGGTTAGGGATAATGACAACTCCTAAGTCCTTCTCACACACACATTTCTGAAGATTAACTCCTGCTACATGGGCATTTCACTTTGTCCCATCCTCATTACTTTACATTTGCTCTGACTGAGGAAGAGACAGAAGAATATTTTGAAGGACTGTTGAATGAGTTTGATGATAGGTTGGCAGATGTAGGATGCTTGGGTTGGGGAGGTATGCTAAGTGAGAGAATCATGGAGAGAGGTTTGGTGGAGAGGGAAGAGATGGTGAAAAGCCTTGCATAAGATAAAATGTGGCAAGGCAGCATTTAAATTTCTAAAGAAAGGGAGTGACTGAGTGGCCAATGATTGGTTCGGATTTTCAATGTATGTATGGATCATGGTGAGGTACCTGAGGGCTGGCAGAATGCATGCTAAGAGTCATTGTATAAAGGCAAGGAGGACAAAGGTGAATATTCAATTTACAGAGGTTTGTTGAGTTTCCCAGGTAAGCTGTATGGGAAAGTGAAAGCTTGTATGGAGCATCAGATGGAGGAGAAACTATGTAGTTTCACAAGTGGTAGAGGACATGTGGATCAGGTGTTTAATAAAAGATTGTGTTAGAAATACTTGAAGAAACAAAAGGATATGTATGTAGCATTAATGGTTCTGGAAAAAAAGTGTGGGAGAAAAGGTGCTAGTATGCAATGACTTTTTATCAAGGATATAAGGCATGTGTACAGGTTGGAAGAGAGGCGAGTGAGAGGTTCCAAGTCAAGGTTGGTCTGCAGCAGGTGTGTGAGATGGCTGTTTAATTTGTTCATGGATGAGGTGGCGAGGGATAGAAATGCAAGAGTCCTTGAGAGAGGGGCAAGTATGCAATCTATAGGGGATAAAGGGGGGGCCTAGAAAGTCAGTTGTTGTTGCTAATGACACAGCAAGGGTGGCAGATTTAAGTGAGAAACTGGAAGTTGGTGATTGAGTATTGAAAAGTTTGTGACAAAAGTTGTGAGTAAATGTGAATAGAAGCAAGTTCTTTAAGTTTAACAGGGTAGAGGGACAAGTTAGTTGGGGTAAGAGTATGAATGTAGAAAACCTTGAAGTAAAGTGTTTTAGATACCTGGAAATGAACACAGCAGCAAATGGAACCATAAAAGCAAAAGTGAGTCATACGGCGGGTGAGGTATGTTTGGGGTTATAGTAGTCCACGCAATGTTAAATGGATGCAAGGTGGTTTGATCAAGGAAGCAATAAAGGGTTAAGAGGGAGGTGTGGTAATAAAATGTGTGGTCAAGAGAACTGAGGAGAGTGTGCTGAAGTACAAATGAACACAACTAAATTCAAACAGTAACAGACCAATGGATCCTAACAAAGCTGTTTGTGATACTGGGAGAGAAAGACCTGTAAATGCATTGTATAGCTAAGGAGGTGCAAAGAATATTAGTTAAGGATATGAAGCAAAATATCAATTCCATGCTTAAAAATATTAATGGTATTGCTTTCAACTACTCTTATTGGTAAACAGTTCCATATGTTAACAATTCTGTTGAAAAAAGTACTTCATCTCATTTGAGGTAAAATGACTGCCTACAAGTTTATATCCATTACTACGAATATCAGATGAATCTATCCTTTATTAGAGCATCCTGTATTAGAACAACTCATAACCTCTTTTCTAAGCTTTTATTCGGCTTTCAGAGGATTTGTTTTTCAAGCCAAGGATCACCTTTGCAGCTCGCCTCTGTACTCTCTCCATTCTGTCTGTGTCTTTATTCAAGTAAGGTGACCAAATCTGAACACAACATTCGAGACTGGAACACATTAGTAAATTCCAAAGAATGACAATAATTTCCTGAAACTTGTATTCAAAAGCCCAAAGTATGAATTCAAGAATATTGTTCCCCATTTTTACTGCTTCTGCATACTTTTTACTTTAGTTTGGATCACTTTTCCTCATCTATCTTTTGCATCTCAACAGAATTCATAGTTTGCTTTTCTTCTTTTACCACTGACATGTAAAACTTTGCACTCATCAATATCAAAATTCATTTGCCACCTATTAGTCCAGTCCATTTCTTTGTATGTCTGTTTAAAGCTACAGACATTCAGCTTTTGATGTAGATTTATTTCCCAACATAGTATCATCCATCCCTGGGGATAGGGGAGAAAGAATACTTCCCACATATTCCCCGTGTGTTGAAGAAGGCAACTAAAGGGGGTGGGAGTGGGGGGCTAGAACCCCTCTCTCCTTGTATTTAAATTTCTAAAATGGGAAACAGAAGGAGCCAAGCAGGGAGTGCTCATCCTCCTTGAAGGCTCAGACTGGGGTGTCTGAGTGAAATGAAGTTCAAGGATAAAGGGGAAAAGTGGTTTGGGAAAGTCTTGGGAGTAAAGTCAGGGGTTGGTGACAGAAGAGTGAGTGTATTAGCAGTGGGGGGCTAGAAACCCTCCCCTCCTTGTATTTTAACTTTCTAAACGGGGAAACAGAAGGAGTCACACGGGGAGTGTTCATCCTCCTTGAAGGCTCAGATTGGGGTGTCTAAATGTGATGATGAGAAAAAAGGCGAGATAGGTAGTATGTTTGAGGAAATGAACTTGGATGTTTTGGCTTTGAAAGAAACGAGGCTCAAGGGTAAAGGGGAAGAGTGGTTTGGGAATGTCTTGGGGAGTAAAGTCAGGGGTTGGTAAGAGACAAGAGCAAAGGAAGGAGTAGCACTACTCCTGGAGCAGTTGTGGGAGTATGTGATAGAGTGTAAGAAAGTAAACTCTAGATTGATATGAGTAAAACTAAAAGTGGATGGAGAGAGATGGGTGATTACTGGTGCTTATGCACCTGGTCAATGAGAAGAAAGATCATGAGAGGATAGTGTCTTGGGAGCAGCTGAGTGAGTGTGTTAGCAGCTTTGATGCACAAGACTGGGTTATAGTATTGGGTGGATGAACAGCTGGGTTGACTTTAGACCGACTGCCGTAACTAGGATTCAAACCTATGCACTCAACCCTGGGTGGCCCGTGAATACGTCACTGTCAGGAACACAAACCACTACACTACAGGTGAAAATGTTTGATGGACTTATTGAAAGACCAGAGCAGCATACATTCATAACAGAACAAGAAATCACGTCAAGTTATGAAATGAAAGGGAGACTACTAAGACAAAAATCATTGTTAACGATTTAGATGACTCTAGAGGAAACATTTAAAAAAGCAGTCTAACAGAATGCCTCCTCATCCCTAAAGGACCACTTCCTGATCCCTGAACTTCCGATGCTCCTTCCCATGATGATGTCAAAAATGATGTATGTTATGATAATCATTTCAGTTTATATGGAAATTATATTTTCAGACAGAATTATGTGTGCCATTATCAGTGATGACAAGCTATGTGGACAGCTGCTGAGGAAAGACAATGTGACCCTTGATGAAGCTGTACTACAGTGCAGAGCTCATGAGGCAATTGAAGAACAGATGAAGGAGTTTTGTTCAGTTGTAAGCAGTGTGAATGTCCACAGTGTAAAGTCAAAGAACAAAAGCGTCAATCCTCAAATCCTGGCAACACATCACAAAAGACCTGCAAGTTCTGTGGCTTCAAGCATGTCTTTGGAAGGATACACTGCCCAGCTAGCAACAAAGAGTGTATGAAGTGTGGCAAGACTGGGCATTTCAAGAGCAGGTGTGACAATTTCAGCAGTCCAAGAAAAGGCAAGAGTGTACGTCAGGTTGGCAAAGAAGATTTGTCATCCGACTCTCAAGGGTGTTACAAGAAGCCAGTGGGAGGTTTATACATCCTGAAGACGTCAACAAAAGCAGTGACCAAAGTAACATCCAACCAGTCAAGAGGACCAGATCAAGAGGACTGGTTTACTCTTCTCCTTCAAGATCAACCAGTGTCTTTCCAAATGGATACAGGAGCTGAGGTCAGTGTATTGCCTAAAAGAATCTACAACAAGCTAAAAAAAAACCAGATTTGAAATGCACAAAGACTGTATCGGTTGCTTTCATTGGAAGTAAAATTAATCGCCTTAATAAGTGTCAAAAATATGCTTACATAACTCTGGTTCACATTTTTCATTGTTGATGTGCACCACTGTTGAGTAAGAGTGCCTGTAAATTGTTAGGGTCAGTCTAGTTCATGAATCAACCGGAGACCAACTTAGACACAACCACCGATAAGGTATTGCAGAAATATAAAGATGTATTTGATGGAGTGGGTTACTTAGAGGGTGAACTGCATCTAGAGGTTGACTCAAAGATTAGCCCAGAGACTCATCCACCCTGTAAAGTGCCTGTTGCTCTGAGAGATAGATTAAAATGTGAATTAGAGGACATGGAAAAGAAAGGTGTAATCATTAGAGAAAGTAATTCCAAAGATTGGGTTAACAGTATGGTTTCTGTGGATAAGGGAAGTAAGTTAAGAATATGCTTAGATCCAAGAGATCTAAATAAGGCATTGAAAAGGCAAAGGTGTCAACTACTTACAACTGAGGAAATATCAACCAGATGTTAAGGTGTTTTCTGTGTTAGATGCCACTAAGGGGTTTTGGCAGGTGTTTTCTGTGTTAGATGCCACCAAAGGGTTTTGGCAAACTAGATGAAGTCTTCCAAACTGCTTGTATTTAACACTTGTTTTGGAAGATACAGGTACTTACGTCTCCCCTATGGGATAAGTCTGGCTCCAGGTGATCTTGATGGAGTGGGAATTATAATGGATGACATATTAGTTTATGGTAGTTCTGAAGCAGAACATGATGAAAGACCAGAGAGTCCTTAAAAGATGCCACATTAAATGGAATGGACCACAAGAGAAATATTTTGTGAAACTTCAGCAAAATGGTCTATGAAGCACCAGTTTTTAGGTATAATGATGTATTTAAGCCTGTAACCTTAACTGTTGATGCCTCACCGTATGCTGTAGGGGCTTTTATTCTTCAGGAAGATCACCCTGTTGCCTATGCTGTCAAGTCCCTAACTCAAATTATGAAATTATGCTCAAAGTGACAAGGAGTTGTTGGCCATTGTTTTTGGGGCTGAGAAATTTCATTCTTATCTGTATGGGAAAAGTAAAGTAGTTGTAGAGTCTGATCATTAACCCTAAGAGAGTACTTTCAAGAAGTCTTTGTCATTTGCTCCTCCTAAATTAAAGAGAATGCTTCTCAGACTCCAGAAATATTCCTTAGAGGTACATTATAAGAAAGGAAAGGACATGCATATAGCTGATGCTCGAGTACAGTCAGCCAAGCTGAAGAAGTGCAAATTGATGATCTAGAGACTCAAGTAAATCTAGTAAGTAATGAACAGCTAGACACTGTAGGTATAAACTTGAAGGGTCTCAAAAACAGGATTAAGGAAGATAAGGTACTGCAGAATCTTAAAGAATTCACATTAGAGGGATGGCCTGATTGAAAGAGAGACACTCCAGTAGAAATCCATGCCTTTTGGAATTACAGAGATAAGTTATGTAGACAGAATGCTGCATAAAATGAACAGAATTATAGTGGCTAAGGAACTATGAAGTAAGGTCCTCAAACACATTCATAAATCTCATCAAGGTATAGAAAAGTCTCTATGGATAGTGAGAGATCCTGTGTACTAGCCTGGAATGGGGGCTGAACTTAAGGACCTGATCTGTGCTTGGAGCTGTTTTATTTGAGATGAAAGAGAAGAGGTACCTGGTGCTTGTTGATTATTACAGAGAGATGGGTGATTATTGGTGCATATGCACCTGGGTATGAGAAGAAAGATCATGAGAGGCAAGTGTTCTGGGAGCAGCTGAGTGAGTGTGTTAGTAGTTTTCATGCACAAGACCGGGTTATAGTGATGGGTGATTTGAATGCAAAGGTGAGTAATGTGGCAGTTGAGGGAATAACTGGTGTACATGGGGTGTGCAGAATTGTAAATGGAAATGGTGAGGAGCTTGTAGATTTGTGTGCTGAAAAAGGACTGGTGATTGGGAATACCTGGTTTAAAAAGAGAGATATACATAAGTATATGTATGTAAGCAGAAGAGATAACCAGAAAGCGTTATTGGATTATGTGTTAATTGATAGGCGTGCGAAAGAGAGACTTTTGGATGTTAATGTGCTGAGAGGTGCAACTGGAGGGATGTCTGATCATTATCTAGTGCAGGCGAAGGTAAAGATTTGTAGAGGTTTTCAGAAAAGAAGAATGTTGGGGTGAAGAGAGTGGTGAGAGTAAGTGAGCTTTGGAAGGAGACTTGCGTGAGGAAGTACCAGGAGAGACTGAGTGCAGAATGGAAAAAGGAGAGAGCAAGGGACGTAAGGGGAGTAGGAGAGGAATAGGATGTATTTAAGGAAGCAGTGATGGCTTGCACAAAAGATGCTTGTGGCATGAGAAGTGTGGGAGGTGGGCAGATTAGAAAGGGTAGTGAGTGGTGGGATGAAGAAGTAAGATTACTAGTAAAAGAGAAGAGAGAGGCATTTGGACGAGTTCTGCAGGGAAATAGTGCATATGACTGGAAGATGTATAAAAGAAAAAGGCAGGAGGTCAAGAGAAAGGTGCAAAAGGTGAAAAAGAGGGCAAATGAGAGTTGGGGTGAGAGAGTATCATTAAATTTTAGGGATAGGGGATTAAGAATACTTCCCACGTATTCCCTGCGTGTCATAGAAGGCGACTAAAGGAGTAGGGAGCGGGGGGCTGGAAATCCTCCCCTCTTGTTTTTTTGATTTTCAAAAAGAAGGAACAGAGTGGGGCCAGGGGAGGATATTCCAAAAAATGCCCAGTCCTCTGTTCTTAACACTACCTCGCTAACGCGGGAAATGGCGAATAGTTTAAAAGAAAGAAAGAAAAAAAGATGTTTAGGAAGGAGGGAAATAAAGTCCATGAGACAAGAGAATAAATGGGAACATCAGTGCAGGGGGTTAATGGAGAGGTGATAACAAGTAGTGGTGATGTGAGGAGATGGAGTGAGTATTTTGAAGTTTTGTTGAATGTGTTAGATGATAGAGTGGCAGATATAGGGTGTTTTGGTTGAGGTGGTATGCGAAGTGAGAGGGGTCAGGAAGAATGATTTGGTAGACAGAGAAGAGGTAATAAAAGCTTTGCAGAAGATGAAAGCTGGCAAGGCAGTGGGTTTGGATGGTATTGCAGTGGAATTTATTAAAAAAGGGGGTGACTGTGTTGTTGATTGGTTGGTAAGGATATCTAATGTATGTATGACTCATGGTGAGGTGCCTGAGGATTGGCAGAATGCATGCATAGTGCCATTGTACAAAGGCAAAGGGGATAAAGGTGAGTGCTCAAATTACAGAGGTATAAGTTTGTTGAGTATTCCTGGGTGAAGGCATGTACAGAGCATTAGATTGGGGAGGAGCAGTGTGGTTTCAGAAGTGGTAGAGGATGTGTGAATCAGGTATTTGCTTTGAAGATTATATGTGAGAAATGCTTAGAAAAGCAAATGGATTTGTATGTAGCATTTATGGATCTGGAGAAGGCATATGATAGCATTGATAGAGATGCTCTGTAGAAGGTAGTGAAAAGTTTTTATTGAGGATGTTGGTTGGCGGCAGGGGTGCATGATGCCTACATGGTTGTTTAATTTGTGTATGGATGGGGTTGTGAGGGAGGTGAATGCAAGAGTTTTGGAGAGAGGGGCAAGTATACAGTCTGTTGTGGATAAGAGAGCTTGGAACGTTAGTTAGTTGTTGTTCGCTGATGATACAGCGCTGGTGGCTGATTCGGGTGAGAAACTGCAGAAGCTTGTGACTGAGTTTGGTAAAGTGTGTGAAAGATGAATGCTGAGAGTAAATGTGAATAAGAGCAAGGTTATTAGGTACAGTAGGGTTGAGGGCCAAGTCAAATGGGAGGTAAGTTTGAATGGAGAAAAACTGGAGGAAGTGAAGTGTTTTAGATATCTGGGAGTGGATTGGGCAGCGGATGGAACGATGGAAGCGGAAGCAAGTCACAGGGTGGGGGAGGGGGTGAAAGTTCTTGGAGCATTGAGAAATGTGTGGAAGGCAAGAACATATTCTTGGAAAGCAAAAATGGGTATGTTTGAAGGAATCGTGGTTCCAACAATGTTATATGGATGCGAGGCGTGGGCTACAGATAGAGTTGTGCGGAGGAGGGTGGTTGTGTTGAAAATGAGATGTTTGAGGAAAATATGTGCTGTGAGGTGGTTTGAGAGAGCACAAGAGGGTGTTTTGAAATGGTTTGGTCACATGGAGAGAATGAGTGAGGAAAGATTGACAAAGAAGATATATGTGTCAGAGGTGGAGGGAATGAGGAGAAGTGGGAGACCAAATTGGAGGTGGAAAGATGGAGTGAAAAAGATTTTGAGTGATCGGGGCCTGAACATGCAGGAGGGTGAAAGGCATGCAAGGAATAGAGTGAATTGGAACGATGTGGTATACCAGGGTTGACATGCTGTCAATGGATTGAACCAGGGCATGTGAAGCGTCTGGGGATAACCATGGAAAGTTTTGTGGGGCCTGGATGTGGAAAGGGAGCTGTGGTTTCGATATATTATACATGACAGTTAGAGACTGAGTGTGAACGAATTTGGCCTTTGTTGTCTTTTCCTAGCGCTACCTCGTGCGCATGCGGAGGGAGGGGGTTGTCTTTTCGTGTGTGGTGGGGTGGCGACGGGAATGAATAAAGGCAGCATGTATATGTGTGTGTGTGTGTGGACGTACATGTGTATGTGGGTGGGTTGGGCCATTCTTTCGTCTATTTCCCTGCGCTACCTCGCTAATGCAGGAGATAGCGACAAAGCATAATAATAATAATAAAAAAAAATTTTTGGGTTTGACTTACAGTCAATATTTTGAGTTTGACTTGTTAGAAAATACTCAATCAGAACTATTGACATTTGCTAGGCATGGAATACCTCAAACAATTTACAGTGACAATGGCCCACAGTTCACAGCTATACAATTCAAAGAATTCTGTACATCATATGGAATAGACCACACAACTTCATCTCCCTATTATCCAAAAAAATAAAAAAAATGGCCTACCAGAAAAAAGTGTAAAAACAGTAAAGAAGCTGATGAAGAAGGCAGCAAAAGAAGACAGATGTCCTTATCGAAGTGTGCTGGATTTTAGAAATGCTCCTGTTGTGAAGGACAGCAAGTCAGTCACTGTTTGATAGAACACTCCCCACTTCAGAAGCTTTGTTATGACAAGAGACACAGGACCTGCTGATTATCAGACACCTACTTCAAGACTCATATGATAGGCAGAAACTTTATTATGACAGAAGCTCTAAGCCATTGCCTGAACTGGAAAAGGGAAATGTGGTTAGAATCAGATGGCACAAGTAAAGAGGTAAAAAAAAAAGTTATAGTGGTTGCTCCTAGATCATATCTGGTTAAGAACGGTGAGGGTCTTATTTACAGGAGAAATAGGCAGCAACTGCATAAGACAGCAGAAAGCTCAAATTCTCTAAAACATGCCAGTGGTTATGATGACGAACTAACTGATGTATGTCATGAAGGAGAAGGTGCTGTGACACCAGGAATCAACAGCAGATGAGCTGAACTGGAAAGTGTTAAGTGCAGTGGACATAAATGGGGAAGGTACACCAAAGAGAAGTAAGCATGATTCCGATGAGGTTAGAACATCTAGAGGTAGACTTGTACATCCCCAAGACATTAATTAGATCTATAATTGTATGTTGTGCAGTTTATTTGGTGTTATTCTATTTTCTTGTTTTAGGGAAAGATGTAATTAAATCATTTCAGTTTATATGGAAATTATATTTTCATTATATGACATTATATGTATATTTGTCGCTTTTCTAGCAGGTAATTATATCATATTTCTTTTAAAAGGATTTTTAATAATGCACGGGATTAAGGTGCGATTCTATATTGTTGTAACAATGACAATAACTTGGCACCACTTATGGAAACACTGTTTCTCTCAATCCCTCTGCCTTCTTCACCTTAAAGCCACCTTGACATGGCACATATCACAATGTACCCTCCCCTCAAGTTTCTCAGGCCATATGAAGTTCTAGTATTTGTTGCTGAATTTATCTTCTTTCATTCACATAGATCAAGTTTTTTAGGTAAATGCAAAGCATTTTCATGTGATCTCTGAATTTCATCACCTAATATGCAATGTCTGAGCATAACATGACCAGCAACATTACTGCATTGAAATTTTTCTGTTTTCATTAAATTTACAGTTACCTGTAATCACTGTAAATTAAATTCTTATTTTCTTTATCAAATAAAGCAAAAAATAAAATACAGTGTGCTGTAACCATTTAATCAAAACACAGCATCGTAGGAAGAAATTGAAAACCTGCAGTTGTTTGTTGTTGTTGTTTAACAGCTGCTGATGCTACTGTGCTGCTTAGGTACCCTAAACACATTATTTTTTCATTGTATTATTGGTATTTCATATTTTCCTTTTTTTAAAGATAAGTACTTATGTGTGAATAAGTGTATGAAAATGATTGCTTTTCAGTAGCATACAAATCCAGAGTCAGGAATACAGGTGATGCCAAACAACCATAGACTGTCCACATGGGCATCTGAGGTTGTGACACTTTAGCTTTCTGATGGTTCAGTGTTACATAAACTTCGTTTCATGCGAAAAATTATAAAAAATTGTAGAAATTCTTTGTGTATAAGGTAGATATGAAACATAAACGGATTCTGTGTTTAGACTTGGGTCTCATCCCCAAGATATTTCATTATGTATATGCAAATATTCTAAAAATAAAAAAAAATCATAATCCAAAACACTTGATTCCAAGCATTTTAGATTATGGACTTTCAACCTCAAGAAAGCGTGAAAGGAGAGAACATTATCTGGGAGAGCAAAAACGGGTGTATTTGAAGGAATAGTAATTCCAACAATGTTACATGGGTACAAGGCATGGGCTATAGATAGGGTTGTACGGAGGAGGGTGGATGAATTGGAAATGAAAAGTTTAAGAACAACATGTGGTGTGAGGTGGTTTGATCGAGTAAGAAATGAAACAGAGAGAGATGTGTGGCAATAAAAAGAGTGTGGTAAAGAGAGCAGAAGAGGGTGTGTTGAAATGCTTTGGACATATGGAGAGAATGAGTAAGAAAAGATTGATAAAGAGGGTATATGTGTCAACAAAGAAGCAGGAGACCAAAGTGGAGGTGGAAGGATGGAGTGAAAAAGATTTTGAGTTATCAAGGCCTGAACATACAGGAAGGTGAGATGTGTGCAAGGAATAGAGTGAACTGAAATGATGTGGTATACTGGGGTCAACGTGCTGTCAATGGACTGAACAAGGGGTTGTAAAGTGTCTGGGATAAAATCACGGAAAGGTTTATGGGGCCTGGATCTGGATAGGGAGCTGTGGCCTATGTTGCCTTTTTTAGCGCTATCTCGCTGAGGGGGGATGCTGTTTCTTGTAATGAAAGGGTAAAAGAGATGTGTAATAATAAAAAGAGTGTAGTAAAGAGAGCAGAAGAGGGTGTTTCAGTTTTTGAAATGGTTTGGTCACATGGAGAGAATGAATGGGAGACCAAATTGGAGGTGGAAGGATGGAGTGAAAAAGATTTTGAGCGATCAGGGCCTGAACATGCAGGAGGGTGAAAGGCATGCAAGGAACAGAGTGAATTAGAACGATGTGGTATACTGGGGTCGATGTGCCTTCAATGGATTGAACCAGGGCATGTGAAGCGTCTGGGGTAAAACATGGAAAGTTTTGTGGGGCCTGGATGTGGAAAGGGAGCTGTAGTTTCGTTGCATTATACATGACAGCTAGAGACTGAGTGTGAACGAATGTGGCATTTGTTGTCTTTTCCTAGTGCTACCTCGCACACATGCAGGGGGAGGGGGCTGTCATTTCATGTGTGGTGGGGTGGCGACAGAAATGAATAAGGGCAGACAGTATCAATTATGTACATGTGTATATATGTATATGTCTGTGTGTATATATATATGTATACGTTGAGATGTATAAGTATGTATATATGTGTGTGGGGACAAGTATGTATGTACATGTGTATGTGGGTGGGTTGGGGCGTTCTTTCGTCTGTGTCCTTGTGCTATCTCGCTAACGTGGGAGACAGCGACAAAGTATAATAAATAAATAAATGAATATATATGTTGAAATGTATAGGTATGTATATGTGTGTGCATGTATATACTTGTGTATGTGGGTGGGTTTGTCCATTCTTTCATCTATTTCCTTGCACTACCTCACTAACGCGGGAGACAGCGACAAAGTTTAATGATAATAATAATATTTATAAAGGGGATGGGAGCAGGGGGCTAGAGTCCCTCCCCTCCTTGTATTTTAACTTTCTAAAAAGGGAAACAGAAGAAGGAGTCATGAGGGGAGTGCTCATCCTCCTCGAAGGAGAGATAGGTAGTATGTTTGTGGAAAGGAACCTGGATGTTTATGGGTCTGATCACTCAAAAAATCTTTTTCACTCCATCTTTCCACCTCCAATTTGGCCTCTCACTTCTTGTTCCTTCCACCTCTAACACATATATCCTCTCGGTCACTCTTTCCTCACTCATTCTCTCCCTGTGACCAAACCATTTCGAAACAACCTCTTCTGCTCTCTCAACCACACTCATTTTATTACCATACATCTCTCTTACCCTTTCATTACTTATTCGATCAAACCAACTCACATCACATATTGTCCTCAAATATCTCATTTCCGGCATACCCATTTTTGCTTTCCAAGATAATGTCCTCGACTTCCACACATTGTTGGAACCACTATTCTTGCAAACATACCCATTTTTGCCCTCGTAGATGATGTTCTCGCCTTCCAAACATTCTTCAACACTCCCAGAACCTTCACTTCCTCCCCCACCTTGTGACTCACTAACACTTCCATAGTTCCATCTGCTGCTAAGTCCACTCCCAGATATCTAAAATACTTCACTTCCTCCATTTTTCTCCATTCAAATTTACCTTCCAGTTAACTTGTCCCTCATCCCTACTGAACGAAAATTCTCGGAGCCTTGAAGAATGTGTGGAAGTCGAGAACATTATCTCAGAAAGCAAAAATGGGTATGTTTGAAGGAATAGTGGTTCCAACAATGTTGTATGGTTGCGAGGCGTGGGCTGTGGATAGAGTTGTGCGCAGGAGGGTGGATGTGCTGGAAATGAGATGTTTGAGGACAATATGTGGTGTGAGGTGGTTTGATTGAGTAAGTAATAATAGGGTAAGAGAGATGTGTGATAATAAAAAGAGTGTGGTTGAGAGAGCAGAAGAGGGTGTTTTGAAATGGTTTGGTCACATGGAGAGAATGAGTGAGGAAAGATTGACCAAGAGGATATATGTGTCAGAGGTGGAGGGAACGAGGAGAAATGGGAGACCAAAATGGAGGCATGTAAGTAGGAGAGATGGCCAGAGAGCGTTATTGGATTACATGTTAATTGACAGGCGTGCGAAAGAGAGACTTTTGGATGTTAATGTGCTGAGAGGTGCAACTGGAGGGATGTCTGATCATTATCTTGTGGAGGCTAAGGTGAAGATTTGTATGGGTTTTCAGAAAAGAAGAGTGAATGTTGGGGTGAAGAGGGTGGTGAGAGTAAGTGAGCTTGGGAAGGAGACTTGTGTGAGGAAGTACCAGGAGAGACTGAGTACAGAATGGAAAAAGGTGAGAACAATGGAAGTAACGGGAGTGGGGGAGGAATGGGATGTATTTAGGGAATCAGTGATGGTTTGCGCAAAAGATGCTTGTGGCATGAGAAGAGTGGGAGGTGGGTTGATTAGAAAGGGTAGAGAGTGGTGGGATGAAGAAGTAAGATTATTAGTGAAAGAGAAGAGAGAGGCATTTGGACAATTTTTGCAGGGAAAAAATGCAATTGAGTGGGAGATGTATAAAAGAAAGAGACAGGAGGTCAAGAGAAAGGTGCAAGAGGTGAAAAAGAGGGCAAATGAGAGTTGGGGTGAGAGAGTATAATTAAATTTTAGGGAGAATAAAAAGACGTTCTGGAAGGAGGTAAATAAAGTGCGTAAGACAAGGGAGCAAATGGGAACTTCAGTGAAGGGTGCAAATGGGGAGGTGATAACAAGTAGTGGTGATGTGAGAAGGAGATGGAGTGAGTATTTTGAAGGTTTGTTGAATGTGTTTGATGATAGAGTGGCAGATATAGGTTGTTTTGGTCGAGGTGGTGTGCAAAGTGAGAGGGTTAGGGAAAATGATTTGGTAAACAGAGAAGAGGTAGTAAAAGCTTTGCGGAAGATGAAAGCCGGCAAGGCAGCAGGTTTGGATGGTATTGCAGTGGAATTTATTAAAAAAGGGGGTGACTGTATTGTTGACTGGTTGGTAAGGTTATTTAATGTATGTATGACTCATGGTGAGGTGCCTGAGGATTGGCGGAATGCGTGCATAGTGCCATTGTACAAAGGCAAAGGGGATAAGAGTGAGTGCTCAAATTACAGAGGTATAAGTTTGTTGAGTATTCCTGGTAAATTATATGGGAGGGTATTGATTGAGAGGGTGAAGGAATGTACAGAGCATCAGATTGGGGAAGAGCAGTGTGGTTTCAGAAGTGGTAGAGGATGTGTGGATCAGGTGTTTGCTTTGAAGAATGTATGTGAGAAATACTTAGAAAAGCAAATGGATTTGTATGTAGCATTTATGGATCTGGAGAAGGCATATTATAGACTTGATAGAGATGCTCTGTGGAAGGTATTAAGAATATATGGTGTGGGAGGCAAGTTGTTAGAAGCAGTGAAAAGTTTTTATCGAGGATGTAAGGCATGTGTACGTGTAGGAAGAGAGGGAAGTGATTGGTTCTCAGTGAATGTAGGTTTGCGGCAGGGGTGTGTGATGTCTCCATGGTTGTTTAATTTGTTTATGGATGGGGTTGTTAGGGAGGTGAATGCAAGAGTTTTGGAAAGGGGGGCAAGTATGAAGTCATCAGCGAACAACAACTGACTCACTTCCCAATCTCTCTCATCCCCAACAGACTTCATACTTGCCCCTCTTTCCAAAACTCTTGCATTTACCTCCCTAACAACCCCATCCATAAACAAATTAAACAACCATGGAGACATCACACACCCCTGCCGCAAACCTACATTCACTGAGAACCAATCACTTTCCTCTCTTCCTACACGTACACATGCCTTACATCCTCGATAAAAACTTTTCACTGCTTCTAACAACTTTCCTCCCACACCATATATTCTTAATACCTTCCACAGAGCATCTCTATCAACTCTATCATATGCCTTCTCCAGATCCATAAATGCTACATACAAATCCATTTGCTTTTCTAAGTATTTCTCACATACATTCTTCAAAGCAAACACCTGATCCACACATCCTCTACCACTTCTGAAACCACACTGCTCTTCCCCAATCTGATGCTCTGTACATGCCTTCACCCTCTCAATCAATACCCTCCCATATAATTTACCAGGAATACTCAACAAACTTATACCTCTGTAATTTGAGCACTCACTCTTATCCCCTTTGCCTTTGTACAATGGCACTATGCACGCATTCCGCCAATCCTCAGGCACCTCACCATGAGTCATACATACATTAAATAACCTTACCAACCAGTCAACAATACAGTCACCCCCTTTTTTAATAAATTCCACTGCAATACCATCCAAACCTGCTGCCTTGCCGGCTTTCATCTTCCGCAAAGCTTTCACTACCTCTTCTCTGTTTACCAAATCATTTTCCCTAACCCTCTCACTTTGCACACCATATCCCTGGGATATTGTTGAATTAGAGATTCTTGATAGTTTGAAACAAAATACGAAAAGGAATCTAAAAAAGACTCCTCCTGGAGATGGTTACACTAATGAATCTGAGCCAGAAATTTCAAATCAGTCCATGAATCTAGTACATTACAAGCTCACTGATCATTGCCAGTATCAAAACTTATTTTGTAAATAAACCAAGTCAGCAAAATTCCACATTTAGAATGAAGACTTCCATAACCAAAGCTCAAAAGAAGAATAATGAAAGTGTTCAGCATTTTCAGCAAACTCCTGGGAGACACTAATGATGGCTGGTGGATTGATGACATATTCTAAGTTCAAAGGAATTTGAAAATTCCAGCTTAAATGGCATACACTGTAATGCACATGCACGTGCTCCAGCGGACTCCATGATCAAAATTCATGAATGGGGAATACCTTTGCACAATTTGAATTAGAATGAAAAATGCAGGAAAAACATTCCATATTATGGAAGGAAGACAACATGCAAAAGGACTAGACAGATGCAGTGACAGCACTTTTGTATGATTTAAAAGGTGTAAAGAACAAATGTAATAATCATAGTAGCATTAGCTCACTAGCCGGAGGAGATACAATATATGAAGGGTGATGATGATGAAGTTTAAGATAAGGTAAAATAGTAGTGGATGAGGAGAATTCATGGAACATGTAATCATGGATCAGATTTTTAATCTAAAAATGTAAACAGATAAAATGCTGAAAAGAAAGGGTACAGCATTTTCTGATATACACAAAGGCAGTCTAGCTATGAAATATTTTGGATAGACAAAAAAATTCAGATATCTCAGTAAAGACAAAGGAATACGATCTCAGATTTAAGTAATGAAAGGCAAACAAGTTCCCAGAACTTTAAACAGAGGAATGTAGGGAAAAATTGTGAGCAATCATGAGCACCAAGGATTACTCCACAGAGTAGGTATACAACCCACACCATTGCTTGCTTAAGAAACATGGATGTGTAATAAGAAACTGGCTTGTGGTGGTATGAATACAGAAAAATGGATAAAGGAAAAGTGACTAAAAGAATGTAACTGAATGGGGTAAGAAGTGAAAGATATATAGGAAAAAGTAAAATGAAAATACTGAAAAAGTATATTTGTGAAAAGTCCCTAATTGGAGGAATCTACAGGAATGTTTAAGCACCGTGATATGTGCAGGAGGTTCTGTATGAGCTACCCTGGTGTAGCATAAAAGGGTATTCAGGATGTAGACACAAGATAACAAATCCTTAAGCAGTGGGTAACCCCATTTTGCACTTCCCAAAAAACTTAAATACCAATGATGAACAAACCTGGTGAATGGTTTTCAGAATTATGAAAAATGTGAAAATGAATTACAATGAACTGAGGGCAAAAAAGAGAAAAAGGATTAATAGAGGAAACAGAAATTCAACTTACTGAGGAAAATTTGTGGTGGAAGTTGAAGGGGTCAGAGAGTACTGTTGTATGCTTGATGGTGCCGGCTGGCCCGCTGGTAAGGGTCCAGTGAGTCCTGCACCTGTAGCAGTTGCTGGTAAGTGGTAATAGTACGTGGTGCCGCCAGTTTCTTGACCATTGTTGGTTCCCCCAACACTACTACCCGCAGGATATGTTACAACTGTGTAACCTCCTGGAAGATAGCCACCACCTATTGGAATAAATACAAAATCTGATCAGTATGAAAAGAGTTGGAAATATAATTGCAACTGAAAAGAAAGGAGAAGCCAGTGGAGAATTTCAGAGCAATCATCATCATTTATAATTGTAGCTGAGAAAGTCTAGGCAACTAAATGCCTTAATCATAGCCATCTCAAATGTTCTATAATTGTTTATTCATAATTGCCCCAGACCCCCTTTCTCAAAGGATCCTGAAGTTACTCCAGGATGCACTTTCCAGAAGCCCGAAAAGCTCCAAGAGTATGCTACTTCCAATAACATGGATATGATGGACTCCTCTATCATGAGAAGTTCTTTGACAAGAATATGCTAACAATGATGCAGCCTACTTTAAGTTGAATCTTCACTTGCAGAGTATGTGTAACCCAATGCAGGCAGAGGAGACTTGTGTGAGGAAATACCAGGAAAGATTGAGTGTAGAATGGCAAAAGGTGAGAACAAATGACGTGAGGGGAGTGGGCGAGGAATGGGATGTATTTAGGGAAGCAGTGTTGGCTTGCACAAAAGATGCATGTGGCATGAGAAAGGTGGGAGGTGGGCAGGTTAGAAAGGGTAGTGAGTACTGAGATCAAGTAACTCAGTCAGTAAAAGAGAAAAGAGGTGCATCGACGATACTTGTAGGAAAGCAGTGCAAATGACTGGGAGATGTATAAAAGAAAGTGGCAGGAGATCAAAAGAAAGGTGCAAGAGGTGAAAAAGAGGGCAAATGAGAGTTGGGGTGAGAGAGTATCAATAAATTTAAGGGAGAATAAAAAGATGTTTTGGAAAAAGGTAAATAATGTGCATAAGACAAGAGACCAAATGGGAACATCGGTGAAGAGGGGAAAATGGGGAGGTAATAACAACTAGTGATGAAGTGAGGAGATGGAATGAGTATTTTGAAGGTTTGTTGAATGTGTTTTGATGATAGTGTTTTGGTCGGGGTGGTGTGTGAAGTGATAGGGTCAGGGAGAATGGTTTGGTAAACAGAGAGGAGGCAGTGAAAGCTTTGTGGATGATGAAATCCGGAAAAGCAACGGGTTTGGATGGTATTACAATGGAATTCATTAAAAGAGAGGGGGACTGTGTTGTTGATTGATTGGTAAGGATATTCAACGTACGTATGGATCATTGTGAAGAATCTGAGGATTGGCAGAATGCATGCATAGTGCCCCTGTACAAAGGAAAAGGGGATAAAGGTGAGTGTTCAAATTACAGAGGCATAAGTTTTTTTTTAGTATTCCTGGGAAATCATACGGGAGGGTATTGAGTGAAAGGGTAAAGGCATGTACAGAGCATCAGATTGGGGAAGAGCAATATGGTTTCAGAAGTGGTAGAGGATGTGTGGATCAGGTGTTTGCTTTGAAGTATGTATGTGAGAAATACTTAAAGAAACAGATGGATTTGTATGTAGCATTTATGGATCTGGAGAAGGCATATGACAGGGTTGATAGAGATGCTTTGTGGAAGGCTCTAAGAGTATAAGGTGTGGGAGGTAAGTTGCTAGAAGCAGTGACAAGTTTTTTACCAAAGATGTAAGGCATGTGTACGCGTAAGAAGAGAAGAGAATGATTAGGTCCAAGTGAAAGTTGGTTTGCAGCAGGGGTGTGTGATGTCCCCATGGCTGCTTGTTTATGGATGGGGTGGTTAGAGGTAAATACAAGTTTTGGAGAGGGGTCAAGTATGTAGTCTGTTGTGGATGAGAGGGCCTAGGAAGTGGGTCATTTGTTCTTAGGTGATGATACAGCACTGGTGGCTTGTTCCGGTGAGAAACTGCAGAATTTGGTAACTAAGTCTGGAAAAGTACGTGAAAGACAGTTGAGAGTAAATGTGAATAAGAGCAAGGTTATCATGTTCAGTAAGGTTGAGGTTGAAGTTAACTTGGTCTATATGTTTGAATAGAGAAAAATTGGAGGAAGTAAGGTGTTTTAGATATCTGGGAGTAGATTTAGCAGCAGGAGTGAGTCACAGGGTGGGGGAGAAGGCGAGGGTTCTGTGAGCGTTGAAGAATGCGTGGTGGGGTGGCGGCAGGAATGGATGGGGGCAACATATGTGAATATGTATATGTGTATATATGTATATGTCTGTATATGCATATGTATACATTGAAATGTATAGGTATGTATATGTGTGTGTGTGGGCGTATAATAAATAATATTATTCTTTTTTAATATACTTTGTCGCTGTCTCCCACGTTAGTGAGGTAGCGCAAGGAAACAGACAAAAGAATGGCCCAACCCACCCACATACACATATATATATACATACATGTCCACACACACACATATACATACCTATACATTTCAACGTACACATATACATACATACACAGACATATACATATATACACATGTACACAATTCATACTTGCTGCCTTTATTCATTCCCATCGCCACCCCGCCATACATGAAATGACAACGCCCTCCCCAGGACGCGCACGGGTAGTGCTAGGAAAAGACAACAAAGGCCATATTCATTCACACTCAGTCTCCACACACACACACACACACACACATATATATATATCTCTTACCCTATAATTACTTACTCGATCAAACCATCTCACACCACATATTATGCTCAAACATCTCATTTCCAGCACATCCACCCTCGTGCGCACAACTCTATCTATAGCCCACGCCTCGCAACCATATAGCATTGTTGGAACCACTATTCCTTCAAACATACCCATTTTTGCTTTTCGAGATAATGTTCTCGACTTCCACACATTCTTCAAGGCTCCCAGAACTTTCGCCCCCTCCCCCACCCTATGATTCACTTCCACTTCCATGGTTCCATCTGCTGCTAAATCCACTCCCAGATATCTAATACACTTCACTTCCTCCAGTTTTTCTCCATTCAAACTTACCTGCCAATTGACTTGTCCCTCAACCCTACTGTACCTAATAACCTTGCTCTTATTCACATTTACTCTCAGCTTTCTTCTTTCACACACTTTACCAAACTCAGTCACCAGCTTCTGCAGTTTCTCACATGAATCAGCCACCAGCGCTGTATCATCAGCGAACAACAAGTGACTCACTTCCCAAGCTCTCCACAACAGACTGCACACTTGCCCCTCTTTCCAAAACTCTTGCATTCATCTCCCTAACAACTCCATCCATAAACAAATTAAACAGCCATGGAGACATCACACACCCCTGCCGCAAACCAACATTCACTGAGAACCAATCACTTTCCTCTCTTCCTACAAGTACACATGCCTTACATCCTCGATAAAAACTTTTCACTGCTTCTAACAACTTGCCGCTACACCATGTATTCTTCATACCTTCCACAGAGCATCTCTATCAACTCTATCATATGCCTTCTCCAGATCCATAAAAGTTACATAAAAGTCCATTTGCTTTTCTAAGTATTTCTCACATACATTCTTCAAAGCAAACACCTGATCCACACATCCTCTACCACTTCTGAAGCCACACTGCTCTTCCCCAATCTGATGCTCTGTACATGCCTTCACCCTCTCAATCAATACCCTCCCATATAATTTCCCAGGAATACTCAACAAACTTATACCTCTGTAATTTGAGCACTCACCTTTTTCCCTTTTGCCTTTGCACAATGGCACTATGTAAGCATTCCGCCAGTCCTCAGGCACCTCACCATGAGTCATACATACATTAAATAACCTTACCAACCAGTCAACAATACAGTCACCCCCTTTTTTAATAAATTCCACTGCAATACCATCCAAACCCGCTGCCTGCCGGCTTTCATCTTCCGTAAAGCTTTTACTACCTCTTCTCTGTTTACCAAATCATTCTCCCTAACCCTCTCACTTTGCATACTATCTGCCACTCTATCATCAAACACATTCAACAAACCTTCACAATACTCACTCCATCTCCTTCTCACATCACCACTGCTTGTTATCACCACCCCATAAGTCCCCTTCACTGAGGTTCCCATTTGTTCCCTTGTTTTATGCACTTTATTTACCTCCTTCCAAAACACCTTTTCATTCTCCCTAAAATTTAATAATACTCTCTCACCCCAACTCTCATTTGCCCTCTTTTTCACCTCATGCACCTTTCTCTTGACCTCCTGTCTCTTTCTTTTATACATCTCCCACTCATTTGCATTATTTCCCTGCAAAAATCGTCCAAATGCCTCTCTCTTCTCTTTCACTAATAATCTTACTTCTTCATCCCACCACTCACTGCCCTTTCTAATCAACCCACCTCCCACGCTTCTCATGCCACAAGCATCTTTTGCACAAGCCATCACTGCTTCCCTAAATACATCCCATTCCTCCCCCACTACCCTTACGTCCTTTGTTCTCACCTTTTTCCATTCTGTACTCAGTCTCTCCTGGTACTTCCTCACACAAGTCTCCTTCCCAAGCTCACTTACTCTCACCACTCTCTTCACCCCAACATTCTCTCTTCTTTTCTGAAAACCTCTACAAATCTTCACCTTCGCCTCCACTAGATAATTATCAGACATCCCTCCAGTTGCACCTCTAAGCACATTAACATCCAAAAGTCTCTCTTTCGCGCACCTGTCAATTAACACATAATCCAATAACGCTCTCTGGCCATCTCTCCTACTTACATACGTATACTTATGTATATCTCTCTTTTTGAACCAGGTATTCCCAATCACCAGTCCTTTTTCAGCATATAAATCTACAAGCTCTTCACCATTTCCATTTACAACACTGAACACCCCATGTGCATCAATTATTCCCTCAACTGCCACATTACTCACCTTTGCATTCAAATCACCCATCACTATAACCCAGTCTTGTTCATCAAAACTACTAACACACTCACTCAGCTGCTCCCAAAACACTTGCCTCTCATGATCTTTCTTCTCATGCCCAGGTGCATATGCACCAATAATCATCCATCTCTCTCCATCAACTTTCAGTTTTACTCATATCAATCTAGAGTTTACTTTCTTACACTCTATCACATATTCCCACCACTCCTGTTTCAGGAGTAGTGCTACTCCTTCCCTTGCTCTTGTCCTCTCACTAACCCCTGACTTTACTCCCAAGACATTCGCAAACCACTCTTCCCCTTTACCCTTGAGCTTCATTTCACTCAGAGCCAAAACATCCAGGTTCCTTTCCTCAAACATACTACTTACCCACACACATTTAGACACCCCAATCTGAGCCTTCGAAGAGGATGAGCACTCCCCCTGTGACTCCTTCTGTTTTCCCATTTAGAAAGTTACAATACAAGGAGGGGAGGGTTTCCAGGAATGCGTGGGAAGTATTCTTTCTCTCCTATCCTCAGGGATGGCAAGATTATTATTTTTTTTTTTCAAACTATTCGCCATTTCCCGCGTTAGCGAGGTAGCATTAAGAACAGAGGACTGGGCCTTTGAGGGAATATCCTCACCTGGCTCCCTTCTCTGTTCCTTCTTTTGGAAAATTAAGAAAAAAAAAAATAATGATGAGAGGGGATGATTTCCAGCCCCCCGCTCCCTACCCTTTTAGTCGCCTTCTACAACACGCAGGGAACACGTGAGAATTATTCTTTCTCCCCTATCCCCAGGGATAGCAAGATTATATATATATATATATATATATATATATATATATATATATATATATATATATATATATATATATATATTTTTTTTTTTTTTTTTGCTTTGTCGCTGTCTCCCGCGTTTGCGAGGTAGCGCAAGGAAACACGCAAATATACATACCTACACAGCTTTCCATGGTTTACCCCAGACGCTTCACATGCCCTGATTCAATCCACTGACAGCACGTCAACCCCGGTATACCACATCGATCCAATTCACTCTATTCCTTGCCCTCCATTCACCCTCCTGCATGTTCAGGCCTCGATCACACAAAATCTTTTTCACTCCATCTTTCCACCTCCAATTTGGTCTCCCTCTTCTCCTCGTTCCCTCCACCTCCGACACATATATCCTCTTGGTCAATCTTTCCTCACTCATTCTCTCCATGTGCCCAAACCATTTCAAAACACCCTCTTCTGCTCTCTCCACCACGCTCTTTTTATTTCCACACATCTCTCTTACCCTTACGTTACTTACTCGATCAAACTACCTCACACCACACATTGTCCTCAAACATCTCATTTCCACCACATCCATCCTCCTGCGCACAACTCTATCCATAGCCCACGCCTCGCAACCATACAACATTGTCGGAACCACTATTCCTTCAAACATACCCATTTTTGCTTTCCGAGATAATGTTCTCGACTTCCACACATTCTTCAAGGCTCCCAGAATTTTCGCCCCCTCCCCCACCCTATGATCCACTTCCGCTTCCATGGTTCCATCCGCTGCCAGATCCACTCCCAGATATCTAAAACACTTTACTTCCTCCAGTTTTTCTCCATTCAAACTTACCTCCCAATTGACTTGACCCTCAACCCTACTGTACCTAATAACCTTGCTCTTATTCACATTTACTCTTAACTTTCTTCTTTCACACACTTTACCAAACTCAGTCACCAGCTTTCTGCAGTTTCTCACATGAATCAGCCACCAGCGCTGTATCATCAGCGAACAACAACTGACTCACTTCCCAAGCTCTCTCATCCCCAACAGACTTCATACTTGCCCCTCTTTCCAAAACTCTTGCATTCACCTCCCTAACAACCCCATCCATAAACAAATTAAACAACCATGGAGACATCACACACCCCTGCCGCAAACCTACATTCACTGAAAACCAATCACTTTCCTCTCTTCCTACACGTACACATGCCTTACATCCTCGATAAAAACTTTTCACAGCTTCTAACAACTTGCCTCCCACACCATATATTCTTAATACCTTCCACAGAGCATCTCTATCAACTCTATCATATGCCTTCTCCAGATCCATAAATGCTAAATACAAATCCAATTGCTTTTCTAAGTATTTCTCACATACATTCTTCAAATCAAACACCTGATCCACACATCCTCTACCACTTCTGAAACCACACTGCTCTTCCCCAATCTGATGCTCTGTACATGCCTTCACCCTCTCAATCAATACCCTCCCATATAATTTACCAGGAATACTCAACAAACTTATACCTCTGTAATTTGAGCACTCACTCTTATCCCCTTTGCCTTTGTACAATGGCACTATGCATGCATTCCACCAATCCTCAGGCACCTCACCATGAGTCATACATACATTAAATAACCTTACCAACCAGTCAATAATACAGTCACCCCCTTTTTTAATAAATTCCACTACAATACCATCCAAACCTGCTGCCTTGCCGGCTTTCATCTTCCACAAAGCTTTTACTACCTCTTCTCTGTTTACCAAATCATTTTCCCTAACCCTCTCACTTTGCACACCACCTCGACCAAAACACCCTATATCTGTCACTCTATCATCAAACACATTCAACAAACCTTCAAAATACTCACTCCATCTCCTTCTCACATCACCACTACTTGTTATCACCTCCCCATTTGCGCCCTTCACTGAAGTTCCCATTTGCTCCCTTGTCTTACGCAATTTATTTACCTCCTTCCAGAACATCTTTTTATTCTCCCTAAAATTTAATGATACTCTCTCAACCCAACTCTCATTTGCCCTCTTTTTCACCTCTTGCACCTTTCTCTTGACCTCCTGTCTCTTTCTTTTATACATCTCCCACTCAATTGCATTTTTTCCCTGCAAAAATCGTCCAAATGCCTCTCTCTTCTCTTTTACTAATAATCTTACTTCATCCCACCACTCACTACCCTTTCTAATCAACCCACCTCCCACTCTTCTCATGCCACAAGCATCTTTTGCGCAATCCATCACTGATTCCCTAAATACATCCCATTCCTCCCCCACTCCCCTTACTTCCATTGTTCTCACCTTTTTCCATTCTGTACTCAGTCTCTCCTGGTACTTCCTCACACAAGTCTCCTTCCCAAGCTCACTTGTGTGTGTGTGTGAACATACAGGAGGGGGACAGGTGTTCAGGGAATAGAGTGAATTGAAATAATGTGGTATATCAGGGTCAACATGCTATCAATGGACTGAACCAGGGCATGTGAAAGATCTCAGGTAAACCAAGGAAAGGTCTGTTGGTCCTGGATGTGGATAGGGAGCTGTGGTTTTGGTGCATTACACATGACAGCTAGAGAATGAGTGTGAACGGATGTGGGATTTTTTGTCTGTTTTCCTGGTGCTACCTCGCTGAAGCAAGGGGTAGCAATGCTGTTTCCTGTGGGGCAGGGTAGCATGGGGAATGAATGAAGGCAAGCAAGCATGAATATGCACATGTGTATGTATGTATATGTCTGTATATGTGTATATGTACATGTATGTATGTATATGTATATATATATATATGTATATATATATATATATATATATATATATTTTTTTTTTTTCCAAAAGAAGGAACAGAGAAGGGGGCCAGGTGAGGATATTTCCTCAAAGGCCCAGTCCTCTGTTCTTAACGCTACCTCGCTAATGCGGGAAATGGCGAATAGTACGAAAGAAAGAAAGAAAGATGGGTGTTTATGCGTATATATGTGTATATGAGTGGATGGGCCATTGTTCGTCTGTTTCCAGGCACTATCCAAGTTATGGAATATGCAAGATTATAAAATCTAGTGCTTTCATGGAAGTAAAGGAATTTCTCATTGGCATAGGATAATCATTCAAGCCTGCACCAACCATAATGAATGGGGTAGGTGAGTGAATATCTTATGGCATACATAAAGGATAATAATCTGTTCATTGTCTTGGCAATGACATTTACATGTGCTCCTCATTTTTCACTAGGAGGAAGAGAACTTCATTATTTGGTAAGGAAGGGGAAGATACAGGGGATGCTAGTTTCTCTGTAGTGGTGTTGCAGTGATGGTGGCAGTAGCAGTGTCAATATTAGTGGTGGCAGTAGCAGTGTCAATATTGGTGGTGGCAGTAGCAGTGTCAATATCAGTGGTGGCAGTATTGGCAGGGAATACAGGAGAGGTGCTAACAGAATTGATGGTAGAGGTGGTGGTACTGACTACAGTACAAGTGTCAGCAGGGATGGTGGCACTGGTAATGGCAGATGTGGTAATAGAGGTTTTAGTGGGTGCTTATAATTGTCTCATTTCTTGGTATAAGTGAGGAATGAGAAAGGATAATGGAAAAATGGGCAACAATATAGTGCTTTATTGGATATGTACAAAGGTGATCAGCTGATAAAAGAGGTACAATGCTAGGTAAGAAAGTAAAGTAAGATGGATTATAGGTGTGGCAGGAGTCCCATGGTGCTGGTGTATGTATATCATGTACAACAAGAGTCCCATTGGAGAGATGCATCTTTGCTTGGGTGTCATGGTGTAGTCACACAAGAGGTGGCATGCCAAGATCCTAAAGTTGTTTAGCAGATGAAAGGGGAGTTACTGAGGTGCAGCAGATGGGAGAAGCTGCCATTCTGTGGTTTAGTGACTATGTGTCAGTTGCCAAGTTTGTGATGCAAGGGTAGAGGTGTAGCTGAGATCCTGCAAAAGCTGCAGTAGATGAGAGCATTGGTGATGTTCTATTGAGCCCTTGTCCACGGAGGAAAGCACTAGAATCGCCTGGAGGCTGATAATGATGAAGATGACTCTCAGGCACTGTGTCATTTAGGCAGTTTCTCTTTTGCAAGTCGTTAACCATTTACTTTCTAATTATCTTTTTCAGCACTTTACAGACCACACTTTAGAAATATTGATATGTAGTTCTGTGCAACTTCCCAAGCTCCTTTCTTAGCCCTTGCCATACAGTACACAGTACAACACCTGCTACGATACACTTTTAAAACTATGAAACATACTTAAATACCTATGAAATAATAGAAAACCAAATAAAAAATTTCATATCACTAACATATGATGACAGAAACAAACTCATTCCAAGCAAGTATATGGTGACCAAATATTCTACTTACTGCACTTGTATGCAAGACAAATGACCACATCTAAAGGTCCATTAGCATGAAACACACCTAAATAATTGTGAAACAATAAAAAAAAAGACTTACCATATGAGCTATCCCATGCATTCAGATATATTCAAACAATAAATCCATGGACAAACAAGCCACGTTTCAAGGCCACTTTCACAGCGATGCAATTACAGCAACTATATACTGCTATCCAAAATACAGATATACCATCTACTTAAATTGTTAAACTTTTAAATTGCCATCAGTTTCTCATATATCTTTAAATCATTCTCTACAATTCTTCCCACTAAATTCCTTATCCTGATTAGCTGCTCTTTAACCAACAATTAATTCCCGATAAACTACTGAAAAAGTTTTGGATTATATCTTGCCATATCTAAAACAGTTTTCTAAGTTATTCTCCTCTTTCCTTATCTTGCTGTACTGATTCCTCTCTGTCTTTTACATTTCAAATGGTGGCTGCCTATTGTATTGCAAATGTGTCCTCTGTAAAACATCTTAATTTTTTTCATTCTTTATTGAACTATATTTCCCTTTTCTTCAAAACTTCCATCTCTATTTGCAGTGAAAGGAACGAAGTTCTTACAACTTCACTGTAGGTTTCAAGGAGCATTCCAAAACAAAGTTCTGTACAATAACTTTTGAACTGCAATGCCAAATTCAATCTTTCAGAGATACTGTTTAGCTTTATGTAGTTGCCATAATTATATCTTCTCTTTGAGCTTGGTTTCCTCTCTCATCTAAATTTTCCTCATCTCTTTCTTTATAACTGAAACTTTAGCATTTCTGCAAAGTATATATATTCCTGCATCATCCTAAATATTCCTTCACTATTACTGAATATTTTTTGTTTCATTAAAATTCTTTAGAGGATATTAAGTTATCAACAATACAATGCAAATCTTTTCTGCAGTTACTCTTATTCACTGTTTGAATGGACCACCCCTCATTATCTTTTGTATCTTCTGCGACTTAGTGTCCCAAACTAAGAGAACCAATCCCTTTCTTCCTTTGTCTTCTCTTTCTCTTCCTGCTATTATGTATCCCTCTTGATATATCATCTGAATTTATCTTATTAAGGTCTGTCTTCATCCAGGCATTTTTTCCTTAATTCATCATGAACTCCAATTCTCTTCCATTTACTACTGCATTTGAATAATATTTTCAATCTGACACTTGCATTGCATAATACTCATATCCCCTTGGAGGTAATGACAGGATCGTTCTGCAATTTTAGCATCTCCCTATTTCTCCCAAGTTTTGCTCTCTAACTGTTTTCTTCAATTCTCTCATTTTTCCCTCAGTTTGTCACCTCTGATGAATACCCAACTGAATTCCTCCTCTTAGCAAGTTTCATTGTCTGCTTAAGAACCTGACTATTATCTCCACACTTAAAGCAATGGTTAATCATTTGTTGTCCCTTTATCTCTGGATTACACCTATCAGTTATCTTTGTGTATCTCATAAATTACATTTGGCATAAATGTAGCCTCTTAGAATTTTTCTATCATCATTCTTTTCTTTACTAAACACTTCTCTTTGGCTGGAAATAGTCCTCTTCCAGTCCAAAAACAATAAAGTACTTACATCTGTCAAACTTCATGAAGTTTTGTACATGAAAGCTACTCAATAATTTCTTTCAAAATCTTATCAGTTACTCTACAGCTCTACTTTTTGCTTCTTTTGCATTTTACTTTAATATTTAGTAAAATACTTTCATATTTACTTGTGTGAGGAATGGAAAAAGGTGAGAACAAATGACGTAAGGGGAGTGAGGGAGAAATGGGATGTATTTAGGGAAGAAGTGATGGCTTGAACAAAAGATGCCTGTGGCATGAGAAAGGTGGGAGGTGGGCAGATTAGAAAGGGTAATGAGTGGTGAGATAAAGAAGTAAGATTATTAGTGAAAGAGAAGAGAGGCATTTGGACGATTTTTGCAGGGAAATAGTGCAAATGACTGGGAGATGTATAAAAGAAAGAGGCAGGAGGTCAAGAGAGAGGTGCAAAAGGTGAAAAAGAGGGTAAATGAGAGTTGGGGTGAGAGAGTATCATTAAATTTTAGGGAGAATAAAAAGATGCTTTAGAAGGAATTAAATAAAATGCGAATGACAAGAGAACAAATGGGAACATACGTGAAGGGGGCAAATGTGGAGGTAATGACAAGAAGTGGTGAAGTGAGAGGGAGATGGAGTGAGTATTTTGAAGGTTTGTTGAATGTGTTTGATGATAGAGTGGCAGATATAGGGTGTTTTGGTCGAGGTGGTGTGCGAAGTGAGAGGGTGAGGGAGAATGATTTGGTAAACAGAGAAGTAGTGAAAGCTTTGAGGAAGATGAAAGCTGGCAAGGCAGCAGGATTAGATGGTATTGCTGTGGAATCTATTAAAAAAGGGGGCGACTGTGTTGTTGACTGGTTGGTGAGGATATTCAATGTATGAGGATGGGCAGAATGCATGCATAAAGCCATTGTACAAAGGCAAAGGGGATAAAGGAGAGTGTTCAAATTACAGAGGTATAAGTTTGTTGAGTATTCCTGGGAAATTATATGGGAGGGTATTGATTAAGAGGGTGAAGGCATGTACAGAGCATCAGATTGGGGAAGAGCAGTGTGGTTTCAGAAGTGGTAAAGGATGTGTGGATCAGGTGTTTACTTTAAAAAATGTATGTGAGAAATACTTAGAAAAACAGATGGATCTGTATGTAGCTTTTATGGATCTGGAGAAGGCAAATGATAAATCATGAGTTGACAGAGATGCTCTGTGGAAGGTATTAAGAGTATATGGTGTGGGAGGTAAGTTGCTAGAATCAGTGAAAAGTTTCTATCGAGGATGTAAGGCATGTGTACGAGTAGGAAGAGAGGAAAGTAATTCGTTCCCAGTGAATGTCGGTTTGCGGCAGGGGTGTGTGATGTCTCCATGGTAGTTTAATTTGTTTATGGATGGGGTTGTTAGGGAGGTGAATGCAAGAGTTTTGGAGAGAGGGGCAAGTATGCAGTCTGCTATGGATGACAGGGCCTAGGGAGTGAGTTTGTTGTTGTTCGCTGATGATATAGCACTGGTGGCTGATTCAGGTGAGAAACTGCAGACGTAGGTGACTGAGTTTGGTAAAGTGTGTGATAGAAGAAAGCTGAGAGCAAATATGAATAACAGCAAGGTTATTAGGTTCAGTAAGGTTGAGGGACAAGTCAATTGGGAGGTAAGTTTGAATGGGGAAAAACTGGAAGAAGTGAAGTGTTTTAGATATCTGGGAGTGGATTAGGCATCAGATGGAACCATGGAAGTGGAAGTGAGTCACAGGGTGGGGGAGGGGGCGAAGGTTCTGGGAGTGTTGAAGAATGTGTGGAAGGCCAGAACGTTATCTCAGAGAGGAAAAATGGGTATGTTTGAAGGAATAGTGGTTCCAACAATGTTATATGGTTGTGAGGCATGTGCTATAGATAGGGTTGTGTAGAGGAGAGGGTGGATGTGTTGGAAATGAGATGTCTGAGGACAATATGTGGTGTGAGGTGGTTTGATCGAGTAAGTAACGTAAGGGTAAGAGAGATGTGTGGTAATAAAAAGAGTGTGGTTGAGAGAGCAGAAGAGGGTGCACTGAAATGGTTTGGTCACATGGAGAGAATGAGTGAGGAAAGATTGACAAAGAGGATATATGTGTCAGAGGTGGAGGGAACAAGGAGAAGAAGGAGACCAAACTGGAGGTGGAAGGATGGAGTGAAAAAGATTTTGAGCAATCGGGGCCTGAACATACAGGAAGGTGAAAGGTGTGAAAGGAATAGAGTGAATTGGAAGAATGTGGTATAACGGGGTCAATGTGCTGTCAATGGACTGAACCAGGGCATGTGAAGCGTCTGGGGTAAACCATGGAAAGTTCTGTGGGGCCTGGATGTGGAAAGGGAGCTGTGGTTTTGGTGCATTATACACGACAGCCAGTGACTGAGTGTGAACGAATGTGGCCTTTGTTGCCTGTTCCTATTGCTACCTCACGCACACGCAGGGGAAGGGGGTGCCATTTCATGTGTGGCGGGTTGGTGGCGGGAATGGATGAATCTAGCATGTATGAATATGTACATGTGTATAAATGTATATGTATGTATACGTTGAAATGTATAGGTATGTATATGTGTGTGTGTGTGTGGGCATTTGTGTATAAACATATACATATACATGTGTATGTGGGTGGGTTGGGTCATTCTTTTGTCTGTTTCCTTGCACTACCTCGCTAATGCAGGAGACAGTGACAAAGTATAAACACAACTGTTAAGTGTGGGGCAACTCTAATACTAAATGACAACTAAAAAGGAGGAATATATTCATGACTCACAGATGAAGCATAGGGCATTTCTAATCCAAAGCATTTTTAAAAAGAATTTCTTTAGATTTTTAAAACTACTGTGCACATCATTACTAAATGTTCAAAACCTTGCAGAGGAGGTTTTCAAATCAAGGAATAAAATGAAATTATCTATGGATGTAAACCTGGTCGTATCAAAATGCTAAACCAGTCTTATTATAGAATAGTGGTGTGACAATATGTTTCTTATCTTCTTTTTTAAGAAACCAAAGAAAAAAAAAATTATGATACTTTATGAAATACTGCTTTCTAATTAGGCAATTTCCTTGAAATTATTAAATTTGCAACTTTATAATTATCATTATATATTTGTGTAAAAAAGGCACAAATGGTTTGTGTCATGAAAGCTTATACTGTAATCTGTTTTTACCTGGAGGGAGTGCAGGGTTATGGTCCATGGAGGGATGGTTAGCAGTGGGTGGCACTGTTGCTGCAGGCACAACTCCAGCCACAGCAGGTACTGCAGGTACAGCAGGCATGCTTTGCACCTGTTGTATACCTGCAGGTTGTACTCCAGGCGGGGCCTGGACACCTGCAGGGGCTGCCTGTACTGGGGCCATTTGGTACTGAGGGTAGACATACTTGAGGGAACCAGTCATGTTGGCCACACTTGCTGCTGGCATGTAGTACACAGGCTGAAATTTAAGAGTAGAAAAAAGGAAATACACTACATTCATTTCATAAAATCCAGCTAACATTCTTTCTCTTCAAAATACCCCTGCACAGATTTATGGATATATTGTATGGACTACTGTGGTGCAATGGTTAGTGTTCCTGACCTTGATGCATTCATGGGCCGGCCAGGGTTGAGCACAATACTTGGGCCTGGATGTGGATAGGGAGCTGTGGTTTCGGTGCATTACAAATGACAGCTAGAGACTGAGTGTGAACGAATGTGTCCTTTTTGTATGTTTTCCTGGCACTACCTCGCTGAAGCGGGAGGTAGCAATGCTGTCTCCTGTGGGGCGGGGTAGCAACAGGAATGGATGAAGGCATGCAAGTATGAATATGTACATGTGTATATATGTATATGTCTGTACATGTATATATATATATATATATATATATATATATATATATATATATATATATATATATATAACCTTGCTCTTATTCACATTTACTCTTAACTTTCTTCTTTCACACACTTTACCAAACTCAGTCACCAGCTTCTGCAGTTTCTCACATGAATCAGCCACCAGCGCTGTATCATCAGCGAACAACAACTGACTCACTTCCCAAGCTCTCTCATCCACAACAGACTTCATACTTGCCCCTCTTTCCAAAACTCTTGCATTCACCTCCCTAACAACCCCATCCATAAACAAATTAAACAACCATGGAGACATCACACACCCCTGCCGCAAACCTACATTCCCTGAGAACCAATCACTTTCCTCTCTTCCTACACGTACACATACCTTACATCCTCAATAAAAACTTTTCACTGCTTCTAACAACTTGCCTCCCACACCATATATTCTTAATACCTTCCACAGAGCATCTCAATCAACTCTATCATATGCCTTCTCCAGATCCATAAATGCTACATACAGATCCATTTGCTTTTCTAAGTATTTCTCACATACATTCTTCAAAGCAAACACCTGATCCACACATCCTCTACCACTTCTGAAACCACACTGCTCTTCCCCAATCTGATGCTCTGTACATGCCTTCACCCTCTCAATCAATACCCTCCCATATAATTTACCAGGAAGACTCAACAAACTTATACCTCTGTAATTTGAGCACTCACTCTTATACATACACAGACATATACACATGTACAAATCCATAAGTGCTGCCTTCATCCATTCCCATCACCACCCTACCACACACAAAATAGCATTCCCCCCACCCCCTTCAACGAGGCACCACCAAGAACAGACAAAAAAGGCCACATTCGTTCACACTCAGCCTCTAGCTGTCATGTGTAATGCACCAAAACCACAGCTCACTTTCCATATTAGGTACAGTAGGGTTGAGGGTCAAGTCAATTGGGAGGTAAGTTTGAATGGAGAAAAACTGGAGGAAGTAAAGTGCTTTAGATATCTGGGAGTGGATCTGGCAGCGGATGGAACCATGGAAGCGGAAGTGAATCATAGGGTGGGGGAGGGGGCGAAAATCCTGGGAGCCTTGAAGAATGTGTGGAAGTCGAGAACATTATCTCGGAAAGCAAAAATGGGTATGTTTGAAGGAATAGTGGTTCCAACAAAGTTGTATGGTTGCGAGGCGTGGGCTATGGATAGAGTTGTGTGCAGGAGGGTGGATGTGCTGGAAATGAGATGTTTGAGGACAATGTGTAGTGTGAGGTGGTTTGATCGAGTAAGTAATGTAAGGGTAAGAGAGATGTGTGGAAATAAAAAGAGCGTGGTTGAGAGAGCAGAAGAGGGTGTTTTGAAATGGTTTGGGCACATGGAGAGAATGAGTGAGGAAAGATTGACCAAGAGGATATATGTGTCGGAGGTGGAGGGAACGAGGAGAAGTGGGAGACCAAATTGGAGGTGGAAAGATGGAGTGAAAAAGGTTTTGTGTGATCGGGGCCTGAACATGCAGGAGGGTGAAAGGAGGGCAAGGAATAGAGTGAATTGGATCGATGTGGTATACCGGGGTTGACGTGCTGTCAGTGGATTGAATCAGGGCATGTGAAGTGTCTGGGGTAAACCATGGAAAGTTGTGTGGGGCCTGGATGTGGAAAGGGACCTGTGGTTTCGGGCATTATTGCATGACAGCTAGAGACTGAGTGTGAACGAATGGGGCCTTTGTTGTCTTTTCCTAGTGCTACCTCGCACACATGAGGGGGGAGGGGGATGGTATTCCATGTGTGGCGAGGTGGCGATGGGAATGAATAAAGGCAGACAGTGTGAATTTTGTGCATGGGTATATATGTATGTGTCTGTGTGTGTATATATATGTGTACATTGAGATGTATAGGTATGTATATTTTCCGTGTGTGGACATGTAGGTATATACATTGTGTATGGGGGTGGGTTGGGCCATTTCTTTTGTCTGTTTCCTTGCGCTACCTCGCAAACGCGGGAGACAGCGACAAAGCAAAATAAATAAATAAATGTATATGTTGAAATGTATATGTATGTATATGTGTGTGTTATCCCTGGGGATAGAGGATTAAGAATACTTCCCATGTATTCCCTGCGTGTCGCAGAAGGCAACTAAAAGGGGAGGGAGCGGGGGGCTGGAAATCCTCCCCTCTCGTTTTTTTTTAATTTTCCAAAAGAAGGAACAGAGTGGGGCCAGGTGAGGATATTCCAAAAAAAGGCCCAGTCCTCTGTTCTTAACGCTACCTCGCTAACGCGGGAAATGGCGAATAGTTTAAAAGAAAGAAAAAATATGTGTGTGTGTGGGCGTTTAGGTATATACTTGTGTATGTCGGTAGGTTGGGCCATTCTTGTCTGTTTTCTTGTGCTACCTCGCTAATGCGGGAGACGGCAGTTAAGTGTAATGAATAAAATAAATATATATATATGAATATATGAGTGGACGGGCTATTTTCATCTGTTTCCTGGTGCTACCTCGCGGATGCGGGAAACAGCAATTAAGTCCCTAGAGATGTATAAACAAATGGGTTGATTGTGGACCCACTGCCGCAACAAAGATTTGACTACAAATCTGGTAAAATTACCAGGGGAAAACAAGGGAGATGCCCACCTTCTAATCTAGTTAATGCCTTAACCTTTCAGATTAGATCACAGTAGGTCAATTAACGTAGCATTATATGGTCACATGTAAGTCAGGTACAAAGGTCACCTGAGCTGTTACATATGTTGTTTCCCCCTCTACCTTTGTTAGGACCAAGTGAAAAGGGCCTATGATGGGCTAAGATTGTACTGGAACGATAAAAATTCGAGATGTTCCTCATAAATGAATTACATGTACAGTCGTTGACAATAGTCTTGAAGGTCCAGTGGTGAGCTCACGGTTCTCACATTCGAAATGCTGCGAATTTCAAGTCTGTGATTCATAATGAGTGAACCTAGGTACCTCCCCTTAGTAACAGAGCTGTTCTGGTGAGGCTGAAAGTGATGGTTACGAACTTACCAGCACTACCTCATGCAACCCAGCTGCATCCAATGTGCTGTGGAGCTTCTGTGCAAGATATGTCCCTGTTTGTCTTCAGTATTAAGTGGTTGGTTTGTCATAACTGAATGATCCTGTGACTAATAGATAATTTCTATCATCTTTCAATGATTCATTCCAATATTTTGCCAACTCCAACCTGGTTTTAATGCATTCCAGGTAGGTTTAGTTAGTTGTGTTCAGTTAGGTAAGTTTATATACAGGTACACCACTGATTTTCCGTCACTCTTGGTTCCAAAGCCTTGCCGGATTAACCATTTTGCTGGACCAAACGAGGTCATGTAATAATAATTCATTAACACACCTCTAACCCACTAATTATACATCTCCATGTGTCTGAAATATATCATCGACTGCTAGAAATTTAAATTAAACAAATATCAAATGTTTGAGCACCCTGAGATGGTAAGTCTGTCCTTAGATTTTTCAATTCTGTGGGGTCTTCTTCGTCTTCTGTTGTTAGTGTTTTCCTAGGTGTGCATCACCAGAATAATGCAGTTTCGTCTGCATTATACACCTGCTCAGGACTGAGGTGCTTGTCAGCTACGAGTTTCGCAAATTCGTCCACATACTCGGCAGCTCCTTCATGGCTTGCAGACCGTTTTTGTCCACACACTTTATTCATGGAAATTCCATGACACTTCTTGACTCTTTGAAGCCATCCTTCACTATAGTCACGATCATGTTGTAATTTAAGTTCTTTATGGTACAACTTAGCCTGGTCCATTATCATGCTACCTGATAAGTCCAATCCATCACTCCAACACTGCCGAAACCATTCCATCATCACTCAATTGTGCTCAGTACTCTTACCATCTTTCATAGTTTTTCTAATCGTCATTTGCTTCTTGGAATCGCTGTCTGCATAGAATTTCAATATTTTCTCCCTGTGCTTCTTTATATAATAAACAGTTGATGAATCAATATTGTAGATGTCACACAGCTTATGCACCAAAATACCATGGTCCATTTTTTTCAACAGTTCTACTTTATCTTGGATGATATGGACTGGTGTTTACGTTTGACACCACGACTGACACTCTCATATGTCTCAGAAACTATAGCAAGGGTTAAATTTAAGCAAAATAAGCTAAGAATCTCACAGAATTGCAGTATCACCACCAACAAGTGCAGTGTAAAGAATGTAAATAAGCGCGCCCTACACACAATGCCACCTGTGGCCACCCAGCAAACTAGTCTGGTGGTGGCAGTAATTTCAAGTTCCCTCATGTAATTTTGTCTGGACTAAAGGAGGTACTGAACCATCAGTTGCTGGAAATTTGGTGGTGTACCAGTATTTGATTTATCAAATACTGGAAATGTCCCAAGTAGATCTTTTTCATATCTTATGATGCACTGATCCTGGTGAGGGAACATCAGTGCTTGGGTGTGATTACAGCCTAGGTGAATATACAATATGCAATATAAAGAAGAATGCAGAGAAAATTCTAAATGCCGTGGTCCACTATTTCACTGTCTGCCAAAGTGACCATAAGGGTTACAAATCCACTTAGGGAGAAGATAGATAAAATGCTCTCATTATACATGAAGCATGAAAAGAAGAAGGAAAGCAGCTCAGGTCTAAAGCTCTGGAGATTTAAGAATGTTTATGAAAGGAAGACAATATAACTGAGCCAGAGCTATTTCAAGCAAGTGAAGGACAGCTACATTAAGTTTATTCAATGTCAGAAGCTACATAGCATGAAGGTAATGGGAGATTCTACCAATGCTATATGAGATTTCTCTCTGTGCAAGGTTTTTGCAAACATAGCTTCCACATAAAAAGAGGGATGGGCAATTTCTGAATTATCTAATACAGTAAGAATAAAACTCAAATAACTGGTAATTTTGTTAATCAAAATGGCCAATTTTTCAAAGCATTTTGGACGACAAGTTTCATTGTGCTATCATTATTTCATCAAAACATTATACATTTTTACCAGATAGCTTTAGCCTTCATGAGCCATAGAATGGATGAGAAGGCAAAGTTCCTTCTGTGCATTCAGGAATGTGTGGAAAGAGACATTACTGTCTTTAGGGCAAAGACAGGTATGTTTGGTGGTACTGAGGTGCTGCATAGATTCAGAGCATGGGCCTTAGACAAAATCATAAAGGAAAGGGTGAATACGTTGGAAATGAAATGTGTGAGGACATATGTGATAATAAGAGAAGTAAGTACATAGGAGCAGAAGAGGGTGTGTTGAAATGTTTTAGATATATGGAGATGACTAAAGACAGGATGACTAAGAGGGCTGCATGTCAAAATGGAGGAAACAAAGAAAAGAGGAAAACCAAGGAAGAGATGGAAAGATGGAGTAATAGATAATCTGAAGGCTCCAGACCTGAACATGGAGGAGGGTATGGGGTGTGCAAGGGACACAGCAAATTGGAGCGATGTGATTTATAGATGATGTGTTGTCAAAAGGCTATAGCAGGACATGATAAGCAGGTGAAGGAAACCACGGAAAGGTTCCTGGAACCTGCTTGTGGATAGGTGGCTCTGGTTTCATGCATTATATATGACATCTAAAGAGTGGATGTGAGTAAATAGGGCAATTTGCTTCCTCTGTTCCTGATGCCACCTTGCTGATGTGAGAAATGGTGATGTATGAAAATTATGTTCAAAAAAGGTTTTCTTCATTCTATACCTTGTCATTAGTGTCTTCTTTTACTTTTCAGGAACACACCTCCAATTACATATTTGAATACTCAGGGAAAACGAGTTTCACTTATCAGGATTCTGCATGTCAACTTTTCAGGAATATATCTGTATTTTCATTCTAATACAATACAGGTTGTACCTCTCTAGTCTGGCACTCCCATGGTCTGGCATGTTTTGAATCTGCCACCATTAGTTTATGAATCTGCCATAAACTGTTAACACCGCAGTTGAGCTCATAAATAGTCCTATTGATTTCTTATATTCAATTTTTAGCTGAAAGTGAAAGCCAGAAAAGTTTAAAGTTTCGGAAAACTTTAAAAGGTGCCAGTAGTACAAAATTTGACAGTACACTCATAAAGTGGTTTAAGCTCCAATGTAATGAAGGTGTAAGCCTTTTTGGGGATATGTTTATCAAGCAGGCCCAAGTTTTTCATTGAGAACTAAAGCTAGACTATGACTGTCAAGTGTAGCGCTGACAGGGAAGCTTGTAGTGCAAGGTTGTATTAAAAGAATCGATATAAACTCCAATTCTCTATCAAACAATTAACAGCAATACGTACAGGGCGTAAAACACTGGGAATACTTCTGATGTAATCTGATGTAACAATAAAAAAAACTTGTTAGAAAGATTTAATGGATGTATTATTTCCTGTTTTAAGCTTTGTTCTACCTTTGATAACACAGCAATATGTATGCTAAATAAGCTGGCAAGACTGAGGGTTGGGCATATGTTTACAAAGGGGGTTCCTTTAGGGGTCAATTTCTGTTTTCTGGCATTGTCTGTGGTCCGGCAATGGCCAGGTCCCAATGTTGCTGGATTGAAGAGGTTCATCCTGTAGTGTATGGATGGATTGAGCTATGTGATGAGACTACAAATGGACACAGAAAGGCAAAATTTAAAAAGATATATGATAGTAAAGAAAATGTAAGAAATGGAATTGGGTAATTACATAACATCAGTATAAAACAACCCTTCATATTAACAGGTGCAATATAAGGATGACAATAACCTATGTAAACTGTACATATGCGATGAACAGATGATTTAGAATCTATCATTCTCTTAGTGTAATTCTCCACAAATACTTTACAACCAACCATATCCAGTTTTGAATAACGAGACAATACCATAAAGCTTCTACAATTTACCTGTGTATAGTGCTGTCTAGGAACAACATAACTCTGAGGTATAGGAGCAGCTGATACTTGTACTGTTGTAAGATCACCACTACTATCTCCCCCACTGCTTGGTCCACTTAGACATACACCTCGCATATGGTTTGTCACTTCACTTAGATGAGCTTCCTGAAAGGATATCAATTTAGATTAAGTTCCCAACAAAAAATTGCAACTTTAGGTGTGTGAGACCAAAACACAGCATATGGTAAAAAGTTAATGCTATAAATATATGAAATGTTGATTGATTGATTTTTTATTTATTATACTTAGTCACTGTCTCTCGCGTTAGAGAGGCAGCGCAAGGAAACAGATGAAAGAATGGCTCAACACACCCACATACACATGTATATACATAAACGCCCACTCACACACACATATACATACCTATACATTTCAACATATACATACATTTACATACACAGACATATACATATATACACATGTGCATATTCATACTCGCTGCCTTTATCCATTCCTGTTGCCACCCCACCTCACATGAAATAGCACCCCCTGCACATGCAAGGTGGTGCTAGGAAAAGACAAGGGCCACATTCATTCACACTCAGTCTCTAGCTGCCATGTGTAATGCACTGAAACCACAGCTCCCTTTCCACATCCAGGCCCCACAAAACTTTCCATGATTTACTCCAGACACCTCACATGCCCTGGTTCAATCCAGTGACAGCATGTTGACCCCGGTATACCACATCGTTCCTATTCACTCTATTCCTTGTATGCCTTTCACCCTCCTGTATGTTTAGGCCCCGATCACTCAAAATTTTTTTCACTCCATCCTTTCACCTGCAATTTGGTCTCCCTCCCTCTCCCCGTTCCCTCTACCTCTGACACATATATCCTCTTTGTCAATCTTTCCTCATTCATTCTCTCCATATGACCAAACCATTTCAACACACCCTCTTCTGCTCTCTCAAACACACTCTTTTTATGACCCTTTCATTACTTACTCAATCAAACGACCTCATACCACATATTGTCCTCAAATATCTCATTTCTAACACATCCCTCCTCCTCTGCACAACCTTATCTGTAGCCCATGCCTCACAACCATACAACATTGTTGGAACCACTATTCCTTCAAACATACCCATTTTTGCTCTCTGAGATAATGTTCTCGCCTTCCACGCATTTCTAACGCTCCCAGAACCTTCGCCCCCTCCCCCACCCTGTGACTCACTTCCGTTTCCATGGTTCCATCCGCTGCTAAATCCACTTCCAGATATCTAAGACACTTCACTTCTTCCAGTTTTCCTCCAATTAAACTTATCTCCCAATAAACTTGTCCTTCAACCCTACTGAACCTAATAACCTTGTTCTTATTCATATTTACTCTCAGCTTTCTTCTTTCACACACTTTACCAAATCAGTCACCAACTTCTGCAATTTCTCACCTACATCAGCCACCAGCGCTGTATCATCAGCGAACAACTGACTCACTTCCTAAGCCCTCTAATACACAACAGACTGCATACTTGCCCCTCTCTCCAAAACTCTTGCATTCACCTCCCTCACCACCCCATCCATAAACAAATTGAACAACCATGGAGACATTATGCACCCCTGCCACAAACCAACATTCACTAGGAACCAATCACTGTATGTTGTGAAAGGCGACTAAAAGGGGAGGGAGGGGGGCTGGAAATCCTCCCCTCCCGTTTTTAATTTTCTAAAAGAGGGAACAGAGAGGGGGCCAAGTGAGGATATTCCCTCCAAGGCTCATTCCTCTGTTTTTAAATCTACCTTGCTAATGCAAATATGTATTAAAGAAAGAATGTGTGGGAGTAGAGAACGTTATCTCGGAGAGCAAAAATGGGTAGGTTTCAAGGAGTAGTAGTTCCAACAATGTTATATGGTTGCGAGGTATGGGCTATACATAAGGTTGTGCGGAAGAGGGTGGATTTGTTGGAAATGAAAAGTTTGAGGAAAATATGTGGTGTGAGGTGGTTTGATCAAGTAAGTAACGTAAGGGTAAGAGAGATGTGTGGAAATAAAAAGAGTATGGTTGAGAGAGCAGAAGAGGGTGTGTTGAAAAGGTTTGGACATATGAAGTGAATGAGTGAGGAAAGATTGACAAAGAGGATATATGTGTCAGAGGTGGAGGGAACAAGGAAAAGCGGGAGGCCAAATTGGAGCTGGAAGAATGGAGTGAAAATGATTTTGAGCGATCGGGGCCTGAACATATGGGAGGGTGAAAGGCATGCAAGGAATAGAGTGAATTGGAACGATGTGATAAACCAGGATGAGCGTGCTGTCAATGGACTGAACCAGGGCATGTGAAGTGTCTGGGGTAAACCATGGAAAGGTCTGTGGGGCCTGGATGTGAATAGGGAACTGTGGTTTCGATGCATTACACATGACAGCCAGAGAGTAAGTGTGAATGAACAGGGTCTTCTTAGTCTGTATTCCTGGTACAACCTCGCTGGAGCAGAGAATAGCAATGCTGTTTTCCTATGGGGTGGAGTAGTGACAGGAATGGAGTTTTGGAGAAAGTGGTGAGTATGCAGTCTGTTGGGGATGAGAGGGCCTGGGAAGTGAGTCATTTGTTCTTTGCCAATGATACAGCTCTAGTGGCTGATTCATGGTAGAAACTGAGTTTCAAAAAGCATATTTATGTAATGTCTGTGTATGTGTAAGTATATGCATGTATATGTGAATATGAGAACATTTGTATACATATATGTGTATATGAATAAAAAGATGGTTTGGGAGGAGGTAATTAAAGTGCGTAAGACAAGAGAACAAATGGGAACATCAGTGAAGATGGCAAATGGGGAGGTAATAACAAGAAGTGATGAAGTGAGAAAGAGAGGAGGTGAGTATTTTGAGGTTTTGCTGAATGTATTTGATGATATAGTCGCAGATATATGGCGTTTTGGTCGTGGTGGTGTGCGAAGTGAAAGGGTCAAGGAAAATGGTTTGGTAAACAGAGAAGAGGTAGTGAAAGCTTTGCGGAAGAGGAAAGCTGGAAAGGCGGCACATTTGAATGGTATTGCAGTGGAACGTATTAAAAAAGGGGGTGACTGTGTTGTTCATCGGTCAGTAAGGGTATTCAGTGCATGTATGGATTATGAAGTGCCTGAGGATTGGCAGAATGCATGCATAGTGCCACTGTACAGAGGCAAAGGGGATAAAGGTACATGTCCAAATTACAGAGGCATAAGTTTGTTGAGTATTCCTGAGAAATGATATGGGAGGGTATTCATTGAGAGGGTGAAAGCATGTACAGAGCATCAGACTGGGGAAGAGCAGTGTGGTTTCAGAAGTGGTAGAGGATGCATGGATCAGGAGTTTGCTTTGAAGAATGTATGTGAGAAATACTTAGAAAAACAGATGGATTTGTATGTAGCATGTATGGATCTGGAGATGGCATACGATAGGGTTGATAGAGATGCCTTGTGGAAGGTTTTAAGAGTATATGGTGTGGGAAGTAAGTTGCTAGAAACAGTGAAAAGTTTTTACCAAGGAAGTAAGGAAGGTGCATGAGTAGGAAGAGAGGAGAGTGATTGGGCCCCAGCGAATGTTGGTTTGCATCACGGGTGTGTGATGTCCCCATGGTTGTTTATTTTATTTATAGATGGGGTGGTTAGGGAGTTAAATGCAAGAGTTTTGGAGAAAAGGGTGAGTATGCAGTCTGTTGGGGATGAGAGGGCCTAGGAAGTGAGTCAAGTGATAAGAGGGCTTGGGAAGTGAGTCAATTGTTATTTGCCAATGATACAGCTCTAGTGGCTGATTTGTGGGAGAAACTGTAAAAGTTAGTAACTGAATGAGTTTCAAAAAGTGTGTGAAGGGAGAAAATTGAGAGTAAATGTGAATAAGAGCAAGGTTATTAGGTTCAGTAGGGTTGAGGGACAAGGTAATTGGGATGTAAATTTGAATGGAGAAAAATTGGAGGAAGTGAAGTGTTTTAGATATCTGGCAGTGGACTTAGCAGCAGATGGAACCATGGAAGTGGAAGTGTCACAGGTTGGGGATGTGGCGAAGGTTCTGGGAGTGATGAAGAATGTGTGGAAGGAGAGAATGTAATCTCAGAGAGCAAAAATGGGTATGAATGAAGGAACAGTAGTTCCAATGTTATATGGTCGCGAGGCATTTACTATAGATAGGGTTGTACGGAGGAGGATGGATGTGTTGGAAATGAAATGTTTGAGGACAGTATGTGAGGTGGTGTGATTTGAGTAAGTAATGAAAGGGTGAGAGAGATGTGTGGAAATAAAAAGAGTATGGTCTAAAAAGCAGAAGCTGTGTTGAAATGGTTTGGACATATGGAGAGAATGAGTGAGGAAAGATTGACAGAGAGGATATATGAGTCAGAGGTGGAGGGAACAAGAAGCAGGAGACCAAACTGGAGGTGGAAGGATGGAGTGAAAGAGATTCTGAGCAATTGGGGTCTGAACATACAGTAAGGTGAGAGGCTTGCAAGGAATAGAGTGATCTGGAAGGATGTGGTATACCAGGGTTGACGTGCTGTCAATGGACTGAACCAGGACATGGGAAATGTCTAGGGTAAACCATGGAAGGGTCTGTGAGGCCTGGATGTGGATAGGGAGTTGTAGTTTCAGTGCAATATGCATGACAGCTAGAGACCGAGTGTGAAAGAATATGGCCTTTTTTGTCTGTTCCCCTGGCACTACCTTGCTGATGCAGAGTGTGGCAATGCTGTTTCCTGTGGGGCAGGGTGGCACCAGGAATGGATGAAGGCAAGCAAGTACGAATATGTACATGTGTATATATGTATATGGCTGTTTGTGGATGCATATATATGTTTGTTGATATGTATATGTATGTATATATATGTGTATGGGTGTATTTACCATCTCTAAGAAGTGAGTGTATCACTACTTCATGTTCCATCCTGATTATTCCTACATTATTATCATTGTTAATATGTTCTGGTTCACTGCATTTCTTTGAAAGATTACATACTATTAACACCACACTGCTCTTCCCTACAATTAATATTCCCATTAAGTATTGTCTGAATGAGTTATCTTCCAACATTTCTTAAAACTTTGGCTCTCTTTTATTAAAAGAGTTAATCCTCCCCTCCTTTGCCTTCCCTTTCTTTTCTTGCTATCATGCACCCCTCTGGAGAGAACAAGTGAGAGCTTATCTCTTTGTTACACTTAATTGCCAAGACTCCAATAATATTAGATGTACTTTCCTTTATACAATCCTTGAATTCCAGTTCTTTATCACTAACTATTTACCAATACGTATTTGAATACACTACTTTCAATCTGATAGCACCATCTCTTACACTCCTGCCCTCCCTGCAGATCTAGTGGGGGCTGCTCCATCCTCTTGCCATGTGTGGCTTCTCCAATTTTTTGTCTTCTGACTACTTTTTTCTTTCCTCTCTCTCTCTTCATATCCTTGTTTGAATTTCCATGTAATGCTTCATTGTGGTCAGATTTCACAGAGAACAATATATCGGACTTTTGGCTACATGTGAGAAGAGCATACCCTGATCAGAAGTCCAAAGCTCTGAAGTATTCATTGCCAATCCCCACTAAATATTCATATAAGCACACTGTTTCATGTAAAACCAAATTAAACTGGTATAACTCTTGAAACCTTTTCTATACTCAAAAATGTATTCTAAAGAAATATGGAACATAGTATCAACAATGCAACATCAACTATCTCTTGAAACAAGCAAGTTTTTAAAACAGCTTTTTTTTCCAATTTCAACTTATGTATGTATCTTACTCAATACTGAAAAATGGGAAAATGAGTCAGTTATTAGTAAACAAAAATATTGCTTGTTGGGTAGACAGAATCTTAGAAAAACAAGAGCTCTGCAGAAAAAACTCAGTCAAAAAGGGTCCTTGGCAATGAAAAGCAAATTATAGAATACTCATCCTTGGTAGGATGGAACTAACAAAATAAAAAGGATGACAGGCAAATGGTCCAACATAGCTAAGGGCCCAGAGAATTGTATGGCAACCCAAGTGGGTTAATCACATCAAAGCAAAATGGAGTCTGAAGGCCATTGTACTAACCTTCCAAAGGTCACAGAGAATTTCTCACAGCTCCCTGGACAGAAACTATAGATATCTCAGAATTATTCATAGTGAATTAAAGGAAATGGTTGTTAAGATAACAGAAAGAAAGTTGAAAGGTAGTTCACTGACCCAAGATACCATCTTATTCCCTAATATGACCACTTAGTGCCAGGGTTTTTGGTTCCCCCATCCTCCCATCAAGATCGTTATCTTGTCCCATTCACAAATTTCCAATCTACCAGATCATGGACATTTAGAAAGGCAAATGAAATGAGTAAAAGAAAAGCTGGAAGACTGTATATAACCTTATGTAAGGTACAGAAGTGAAACTAGAGTATGCAGTAACAGAATGAGAGAAATTACAAGCACTGGAGATGGATCATTTGAGATCGTAAGGAGTAACATGAAAGAAAAGAACACTGAGAAGCTTCAGTGAGATGTAAAATACAGAATTGAACAGTCGTTGAACTAAAAGATGGAATTCTGTGAAGTGAATGAATGCAGAAAGTATAACTAGTTGAGTTCAAAATCAGGTGCTGCTAAATAAAGATGGGACTAGAGATACTAACAAAGAAACAGATATATAGTAATATGCATTTCAACATATAAGTATTAAATGTAACTTGCCTGTGAGTATGATCTTGACTCTAACTGGTAATACTGAGGGTAGATCACTTGTTGTGCTTGCTGTACAGTCCCTTCACTTGTCCCTCCACCACCTACTCCAGTGCTGCTCTCTGTTTCTCCAACTTCTCCACTGCTTGAGATCCCACTGCTCACTGCACCTGCTACAAAAATGCTGAATTATCAGCTGTAAGGACAGCATAGGGCTTACAATCTGCCAAACATAATAAAAGCACATTCAAAACTGATCTCCCATTAACTCTTTATAACCCCCTTCACTCCCCAAGATGGGTACATGCCTGCAAGAGATTACACCCCAAGTGGAAAGTCACCTTAACAAGACTGTATCACTGGAAGCACTGTCTTTTCAATGGACTTCTCACTTCAAAGAAGTCCACATTTCCCTGCTACCAGAAGTAGCACAACCTTGGGGTGCAGTAGCTCTGGAAAGATGTCCTAAGTAATGTCAGGACTCTTTCCAAGAGAGGTCTTTGGGTAATGGGTAATCAGAAATGAATCAATAAATAAACTCCGACAGACATATATTTACATATGCATTGAGTTTTTTACTACTTGAAAGCTACCCACTGCGTGGTTGTATGGTTAGCAAAGAGCAATAATATTTCTCCACAGTCAGTCACCCTCCAGCCATGTAAAAGAGAACATTCCTGCGAACTTCCAAGGCAGAACATTGAATGGCTTTGGCTAGATTTAGAGGACTAAGAGGAACTAGATCCTGGATTATTTGACAATGATGATTCTCTTTAGATCATGTGGACAATGATTTTATGTGCAATGACTTCTCCAGTACAGAAATCAACCAAGGTAAGATATCAGATGGTGTTCCTAGCCACAAAATAAAGCTTGTTTACTTTTTCACTGTTTTATATTATTCACATTATTTCTTACCTCCACGAGTGGAAAGTGATTTTATGGACAATGTCTTCCAGCATTGAAAGTGACCAAGATATTGCATAAAAAGGTGTTTCTAGCAAAAGTGAAGCCAGTGCTGTTAGCGATCACTCTAGAACTAAAGATTATTTTTTCATTGTTTTGATATTAACTGTATTATCATTTACCTAAGTATTATAAAGAGAAATTAGTTTGGTTTGTGTTACAAACACACACAGACCTCAGAGGTGTAAGTAAACAAGACAGCATTGAGATGTGATGTTTCTTTGTGACTTGCTCCCTGCTTTAAGGAATACCAATAACATATTATTTACTTCACAGTATCATAACAGGAATTAATTTTGTTTATTGATTATACCGTCTTCTATTTATCTATCTTTAAATGAATCTGTGTATATCAGAATGCAAAAAAATGCATTATTATGATACCAAATAATCATCATTATTTACCTCACACTAATCTAGGGCTGAAGCTTGTTCTCTTTTCATTGTTTTGATATCATTTGCATTATTACTGACATCTCTGATTATCAAAATAAACATTCTTGTTCCTTATTTCAATGACTCCTTAATATGTAATTAACCACATTAAATAATTTTCCTTACAGTATTATTATAAGCAATAGATACTGTTCACAGATTATCTTTTCTTATATTCATCAGCCTCCTTAAGATGAATATTTGCATATCAGAATGGGATTGAGAAAGAGAAGGGGCATCATCACCTAACCAAATATTCATCATTATTTACCTCACAATAATCTAGTACTGAGGCATGTTTTTTTTTCAGCTTTAATATTATCTGTATTACCTCTATGAGTATAATAACACAAATATTTCTTACTCCTTAATTCCAATGTCTCATTATTATGTCATTAATTATGTATCTGCATATTGTGCTGTATTACTATGGGAATACTATAGTAAATTTCTTTTTTTTTAGAGAGAGAGAGAGAGAGAGAGAGAGAGAGAGAGAGAGAGAGAGAGAGAGAGAGAGAGAGAGAGAGAGAGAGAGAGAGAGAGAGAGTCTTAGTATGCAAAGCTGGTGAACCCAGGTGCCAAATGTAAACATATGATGCCAACCACATATCATTAGCTATTTCTATACTAATTCCCTCAAGCTGATACTAATGAATCATTTGTATGAATAGCATGATAAGAGCAAACTAATTGGTAACTTGAAGTTCAGGCACAGAAAGCAAACAAATGTAAAATAAACAGGGTAGCAGCCCACGTCACACAAATGCAGCAGTTGTAAAGAGCATATCTTTTAAACTTGATGCCAATGAATCACTCTGAACTTTTGCAAATTGTCAGAAGGATGTTAGTGGCATGAACTTTTACATGGTTTCCTTTTATTGCAGTATAAATATCACCCACATAATAGAAAAATGAGTCTTTGGTCAAACCTGAATATCCTTGAATTTTGGAGTTTAGAAAAGGGAACCAATTCCAGAAATTTAGGGGTTATACTGTGCAACTAATCCTTAGGGATTCTTCTAGGGGAATTTAATTTCCCAAAACATAACATTTTTTTTTTTTTTTTGTCACTGTCTCCCGCGTTTGCGAGGTAGCGCAAGGAAACAGACGAAAGAAATGGCCCAAACCACCCCCATACACATGTATATACATACGTCCACACATGCAAATATACATACCTACACAGCTTTCCATGGTTTACCCCAGATGCTTCACATGCCCTGATTCAATCCACTGACAGCATGTTAACCCCGGTATACCACATCGATCCAATTCACTCTATTCCTTGCCCTCCTTTCACCCTCCTGCATGTTCAGGCCCCGATCACACAAAATCTTTTTCACTCCATCTTTCCAACTCCAATTTGGTCTCCCACTTCTCCTCATTCCCTCCACCTCCGACACATATATCCTCTTGGTCAATCTTTCCTTACTCATTCTCTCCATGTGCCCTAACCATTTCAAAACACCCTCTTCTGCTCTCTCAACCACGCTCTTTTTATTTCCACACATCTCTCTTACCCTTACGTTACTTACTCGATCAAACCACCTCACACCACACATTGTCCTCAAACATCTCATTTCCAGCACATCCATCCTCCTGCGCACAACTCTATCCATAGCCCACGCCTCGCAACCATACAACATTGTTGGAACCACTATTCCTTCAAACATACCCATTTTTGCTTTCCGAGATAATGTTCTCGACTTCCACACATTCTTCAAGGCTTCCAGGATTTTCGCCCCCTCCCCCACCCTATGATCCACTTCCGCTTCCATGGTTCCATCCGCTGCCAGATCCACTCCCAGATATCTAAAACACTTTACTTCCTCCAGTTTTTCTCCATTCAAACTTACCTCCCAATTGACTTGACCCTCAACCCACCTGTACCTAATAACCTTGCTCTTATTCACATTTACTCTTAACTTTCTTCTTTCACACACTTTACCAAACTCAGTCACCAGCTTCTGCAGTTTCTCACATGAATCAGCCACCAGTGCTGTATCATCAGCGAACAACAACTGACTCACTTCCCAAGCTCTCTCATCCCCAACAGACTTCATACTTGCCCCTCTTTCCAAAACTCTTGCATTCACCTCCCTAACAACCCCATCCATAAACAAATTAAACAACCATGGAGACATCACACACCCCTGCCGCAAACCTACATTCACTGAGAACCAATCACTTTCCTCTCTTCCTACACGTACACATGCCTTACATCCTCGATAAAAACTTTTCACTGCTTCTAACAACTTGCCTCCCACACCATATATTCTTAATACCTTCCACAGAGCATCTCTATCAACTCTATCATATGCCTTCTCCAGATCCATAAATGCTACATACAAATCCATTTGCTTTTCTAAGTATTTCTCACATACATTCTTCAAAGCAAACACCTGATCCACACATCCTCTACCACTTCTGAAACCACACTGCTCTTCCCCAATCTGATGCTTTGTACATGCCTTCACCCTCTCAATCAATACCCTCCCATATATTATATGTATATCATATATTATCCGCAAGTAAAGAAAACTCCTAAAGGTCATCATGAAAGGGGTTTAGTATCCCCTCAAGGCACTGAATTCTAAATTTTTCCATTTATTGAGCTCTGTACTGCAATATCAGCACCTTCTTGCCTCACTAGTTACAATAATGCACTACAAATTTCCATATTAAATGTTATTCTTAGTCGGTTTCCCCTGGTATCTCACCTGTATTTTGCCATTCTCTTAACATGCTTCTCTACTTACTTCAGTTAAATCTAATGCCTAAACTAATTTCTGGATTTTTTGTCCTTTTCTGGTAACTTGTACCTCCATGTTTGGCAAATGGTCTTCCATTCAAAAAAATATTTTGTATTTACACCTGGCTAACATCCATTTTATAGCTTCCCTTATCTGCATAGTAACTCATTTTTCACTTATCTCCTTCAGAGTCACAATGTCCTCCTTACATCTTACCTTATCTAAAACATGCATTTTCATTGCCACACAGCTGTCCTGGACAATATTTGCCCTTTCAACTCTTGGGCAGATCTGTTAATCTGCCACCTTAGCACATACAGAGTAATCCATTTCAATATCCTACGATCTTCAATTTTTCTCAGTTTTAAGGCTTTCAAGGTCTAAGATCTTTTCAACAGAAAAATACAAAGAGAACGCTATAACACTAGTTCGTACCTATCTCTCTATCAAAAATTCCTCTCAGCTTTCCCCTCTCCTTTGACAATTCTGTGATTCTAACTCTTGACCCAATGAAAGTACTTGGTATGACTGTACAATCCACTGTATCTTAGGAACCCCATAGTACAGTAATAGCAAAGTCTACCTCTAAGAAACTGAGAGTCCTGTTTAGATGATCAAATTTCTTTTCTTCTGAACAGTTGTTTCATTTATATAAAGGATTGGTCCATCCTTATATGGAGTACTGTTCTCACATCAGGGATGGCTCTAGCTCTGCATCCTTCCTTGAAAAAGTTGTTAAAAGCAGTCCAATTTGTAAACTCTTCCAGGTTAACTTCAAAACTTGACTCACTTGCCCTACACTGCAAGGTTGGTTCACTTCCCCTCTTCTTCAGGTATTACTTTGGTTTTTGCTCCCCAAAACTGGCTTCTTGTGTGCCGTGTTACATGATTACTGTGTAGCCACTGGCAACTCAAGGGTGGGTTTTTCTGATAAATGTTTCTTTCCTACATCTCAAAGCTTTAGAACTCTCTACCCTCTCATGTCTTTCCTAATAACTATGCTGTAGCACATTTTAAAAGACAGGTTCTTCACTTCCCCTAAAATTCATAAATACCTTCCTTTGTCTCTTCTTTTTCCCTTCCATTAACCTTTCCATATTTCAAATACGGCCCAGTCTTGATATGAACTTTTGTCCATGACTGGGGCCTCCAAAGTAAAAAAAAAAAAAAAAAAAAAAAAAAAAAAAAAAAGAAATTGATACACATGCACATTATTTCACATTGCTTTGTGGTTTCTCACTGACCAAAATACTGCAAATACCATGCTACACACTATGTCTATAGACTTGTGGATGCATAATGGGGTTCTCTCATTAATATATTTTTCTGCTTACTTGCTTCAAATTATGATACTGTGTTGTTCGCTGAGAGTGAAGAGGAGTTGCAGAAGGTTGTGTGTTTTATTATGTGTAAGCAGAGGCAACTGAAGGGAAAAGCAAGTAAAAGTAAAGTAATGGTGTTTGAAAGGAAGAGTGAAAGACATTTTGTAAAACAATATAGAGTGAAACAAGAAAGTGTTCTAAATTGTACTTTGGATTTAGGGTGGAGAAGGACTGGAAGAGGAGACAGAATCAAAATATTTAGGAGCTGTCCAAGGTAAGTTTGGTGATATGGAAGGAGAGGTAAGGGAGAGAGCAGTACAGAGTTGAAGTCATTGGGTCCTTCAGCTGAATAATGAAAGATGGAGTAGTATGGAGGTAGAGAGGATTAAGGGACAACATAGTCCTCCCAAAGCTGACCTATGCAGCCAAAACATGGACATGGAATAAGTCACAGAGGTGAAGAATCCAGGCTGTGGAAATTAGCTATTTGAGAAGAGCATGTGGTGTGACTAGATGCAATGAATAAAAAAAATCAAGGGGTGTATGAAAGATGTGATATGGCAGGGAATGCAAAGGGAATGAACTGTGGAATGGTAGAATGCATGAAACATAATACTTTGAGATAGTTTGGGCATGTGGATAAAATGTAAAACTGAGAGTTTACAAGGAGAGTGTATAACATGGGCAAATAGGGTGGAAGAATACGGGATGGAGAGAAATGGTGAAGAATACGTGGAAAGGTGTATGTGAGGGAGGCAAGTAAGGACAGGGGTAAGTGGAGACTCTTTTGCCACAGCCACCCCTTGATGGGAGTTCCTGGAGGGAACGGACATCAGAGATATAGATGGATAGATAGGAATCATATTTCACTTTCAGCAACCAATGATATCTTTGTGGTTGGTTGCATTAACTATCAGATTCATGAAACATGCAAAAGAACTATAAAAATATTTTCTAATGAACTGGACTTCCATCAACAGGATAATGTTTTGGCATTTTGTATGCATTTGTCAGGATTATCTTGTCTGGAAACCAACATGATAAATTTGTAGATCCAGAAGCACTGCAAGCTGGTATCTATGAAGAATTGGAATACGCTAAAAACAAAAGTATCTTATGAAACATACTTTGTGCAGGCTCAGGTGAAGCTTGCTGAATGCTATGCTGTTTACTAGGTGGACTTCTGACACTGGCTGAAGTTGATGGAGGCAAGTCGTGGGAAGAGGACGGGGAAACAGCAGGAATCTGACTTATGCATGTAGTTAAACTCCCACTTGAACCACCTATGGGAAATTGAAGATTCATATAAAGTAATATATGTGTCCAATCTATCCATATTATGATGACATAAAAGCAGGGTGATATATGCAAATTCTTATCCACATAAAAAATTTCAGCATTGAGTACATGAAAAGCATGTTTTTGAACTAGACCCCACACCTGCCCTCCATCATGAAATTCCCATAACAAATATGTTTAATTTAGTAAGTGGTGCAGGTAAACAAATAGCTGATAATGACACAGTCATATTAAAAGTACATAAAAAAGGTAACCAAAAATTGACCAGTAGATTGTGAAAAATCTTACTCAAAAGCAAAGCTACACTGCTAATAATACAATAAACCATTACTTTACCCTCCTCCCTATAACAATTACCATAGCATCACTGCACAGCCTGAGCAATTCCTCCAATCAGTCTCGGACTTTAGTGATCACTGGAGGAAAACCCAAATGTACAGAGGAAGGTGGACTGGACAACAGATGAGGGCAAGTGAGGAGTATAGCTAAAAACACAAGCTTTTCACATACTCATAGTTGACTTTTTGAGTCACTCATCACATTTTACCAGAGAAGTGTATGGTGCAGGAGTATCTCTTCATCTGGCTACTAAGCAATGTAAAGAGACAAGTCGTCTCTTTGTAATAAAAGAAGGCTTTCAGGCAAATATCTAGTAACAAAAGTCTCACTGGACTTGCAAAATGTGTTTGACAGAAAGGCCTGAACTGTGGAATACTTTCTCAAGTAGTAGACCCTATAATCAATACTTCTTTGGTTGAACATAGTAGTTTTCTGAATCAGTAGTAAAATTCATGTCTTTGAACCTGGAACAAAAGATTAAGGACTAACGAAATATTTATAGCTGTAACATCAGCTGTGCATTTAAGAACTGCCATAATGCCAAAACTGGAAAAAGCATATGATGTTTCCAATGTCTCCTTATCAGAAGTTTCCAGACCTACACCTTAAACAGTTTGAGGTGAAGCAGTTTTATCACAATCTACAAACAGAAAAATCTGACTTCCCCCAACATACCAAAAAAATTCAATCTATCTCTAAACAGAATGTAACTCTGACCCTATATCCAGCAGCCATCCCTACTCACATCAATGTTTTTAATGTCATACATAAATACAACATTTTTCACTTCACATTGAATCTAAAACCTTATCCAAAGACCAACCAATGCCCTCCTAACTGGGTTTATCTAAAGTGAAAACATACTTTGACTATCTCAATTGAGCAATGTTAGAAAAACACCAAACTCTAACTTCATGGGCTTCACCTATGATGCCCTGCATAACAAAACACACACTTGTAATTGTCTTTATTGCTTTCACATGGCAGCATCAGGAATAAACATTCAGTGGTCTAATTCATGCAAATCCAGTTTCTAGCTGTCATGAGTATGTAATGAAACATACTACCATCCATTGCTAAGCCCCACAAATTATTTCATGGTTTACCTTAACTCCTTCATGTGCCCTGATGTAGCCTATAATAGTATGTCACCCTTCTAAACCTATATACCATATCATGCCAATTCAATTCTATCCAGTGTAATACTCTTACCCTCCTGAATGACCAGACACCAGTACAACACCATAAGGCCTCCTTCACTTTATCCTTCTACCTCCTCCTTGGTCTCCACTTCCATAGTACTCCCTCTGACTCTGACATAGATTCTCTATGCTAGCCTCTCTTCACTCACTCTCTACACAATGTTTGGCCCTCTCAGGCTCTGTCTCCATCTTTCTGAGTATTTCTCAAACACATTTTTCAAGGCAAAAGTCTAATCCACATACTTTAAACCCATCCTGAAATCATAATGCTTCTCTAAAGTTGGCTCCTCTGTGCATAACACTTTTCTCTCATACACCTTACCTGTCATACTCAACAGACTGGTACCTCTATAAGTCATATACTCAACTTTGCACCCACCTGTGCCTCTATACAAGGGCATTGTACAAGCATTCTGCCAGTCCTCAGAACATCGGTTCTTAGCACCTCACCTTGGGCCATACACATTTCAAACAGCTTGACTAATCAATCAACAACACAGGTACCTTCTTTCTTAAGAAGCTCATCTGCAATCCCATCTACTCCAGGCACTTTACAACATTCCATCTTGCACAAAGATTTAGCTACTTCCTCTTTGCTCACCACACCATTCACTCTGACTTTCTCAATCTAAAAGTCATCCCATCTCACACTCACAACATATTCCTCCTTATCATGTTAGACTTTCTGCAGTCCAAAATACTCACTCCTCTGTGTCACATCTTTCTTTGTTATCCCTTCCCTATATGCTCTCCTCTCTGTCATATCCATCTGTCCTGTTTTTTCTCACAATATCTAAAGCCTTCTGAAACATTTTCCCATTCTCTCTGATGTTCATCGACACCTCCCAATCTCCCAATTGTCCTCTCATCCAGTTCTTATACCTCTCTCTTGATCTCCTATCACTTTCTTTTGTACTACTTCCAATCACTAGCGTTCCTTCCATGCAAATACCACCCATGCATATTTTTCTGATTCACTTGTGATTTAGCTTCCTGCCTCTACCATTCATTACCCATTCTCATGTGTACACATACCACTTTTTACACGTCACAAACTTCAATACTTTTCCTCAAATGCATTCCTCTCCCCACATTATACTAGCCTTCACTCTATCTCTTCTGGTACCTCTGCAGACACAGAGAATCATTGAATTTTAGGGAAAATAAAAACATATTCTGGAAGGAGGTAAATAACGTGTGTAAGACAAGAGAACAAATGGGAACATTGGTGAAGGGGACAAATGGGGAGGTAATAACAAGTACTGGTGATGTGAGAAGGAGATGGAGTGAGTATTTTGAAAGTTAGTTGAATGCGTTTGATGATAAAGTGGCAGATGTAGGGTGTTTTGGTCAGGGTGGTGTGTGAGGTGAGAGGATCAGGGAGAATGGTCTGGTTAAGAGAAATGAGGTAGTGAAAGCTTTGCAGATGATGAAATCCAACAAGGTGGTGGGTTAAGATGGCATTGCAGTAGAATTTATCAAGAAAGGGGATGACTTCATTGCATATATGGATCAGGATGAGGTGCCTAAGGATTGGTGGAATCTATTCCCTTTGCCTTTGTACAAAGGCAAAGGGAATAAAGGTAAGTGTTTGGACTACAGAGGCATAACTTTGTTGAATATTCCTGGTTAATTGTATGGGAGGGTATTGAATGAGTGGCTAAAGGTTTGTATAGAGTGTCAGATTGGGGAGAAGCAGTGTGGTTTCAGAAGTGGTAGAGGATGTATGGTTCAGGTGTTTCCTTTGAAGAATGTATGTGAGAAATACTTAGAAAAACAGATGGACTTGTATGTAGCATTTATGGATCTGGAGAAGGAATATGATAGAGTTGATAGAGATGCTCTGAGGAAGGTATTAAGAATATATGGTGTGGGAGGCAAGTTGTTAGAAGTAGTGAAAAGTTTTTATCGAGGATGTAAGGCATGTGTATGTGCAGGAAGGGAGGAAAGTGATTGGCTCCCAGTGAATGTCGGCTCGTGGCAGGGGTGTGTTATGTCTCCATGGCTGTTAATTTATTTATGGATGGGATGTTTAGGGAGGTGAATGCACGAGTTTTGAAGAGAGGGGCAAGTATGCAGTCTGTTGTGGATGAGAGGGCTTGGGAAGTGAGTCAGCTGTTGTTCGCTGATGATACCATGCTGGTGGCTGATTCGGGTGAGAAACTGCAGAGGTTGGTGACTGAGTTTGGTAAAGTGTGTGAAAGAACATTGAGAGTAAATATGAATAACAACAAGAATAATAGGTTCAGTAACGTTGAGGAACGAGTTTACTGGGAGGTAAGATTGAATGGAGAAAAACTGGAGGAAGTGAAGTGTTTTAGATATCTTGAAGTGGGCTTAGCAGCAGAAGGAACCATGGAAGCAGAAGTGAGTCAAAGGGTGGGGGAGGGGGAGAAGGTTCTGGGAGTGCTGAAGAATGTATGGAAGTCGAGAACATTATATAGGAGAGCAAAAATGGGTATGTGTGAAGGAATAGTGGTTCCAACAATATCATATGGTTGCGAGGTGTGGACTATAGACAGGGTTGTGCAGAGGAGGTTGGATGTGTTGGAAATGAAATGTTTGAGGACAGTATTTGGTGTGAGGTGGTTTGATCGAGTAAGTAACATAAGAAAGATGTGAGGTAATAAAAGAGTGTGGTTGAAAGAACAGAAGGGGGTGTGTTTAAATGGTTTGGGCACATGAAGAGAATGAGTGAGGAAAGTTTGAAAAAGAGGAAATATGTGTCAGAGGGAGAGGGAAAAAGAAGCGGTAAGTCAAATTGGAGGTGGAAGGATGGAGGGAAAAATTCTGAGTGATCAGGGCCTGATCATACAGGAGGGTGAAAGGTGTGCAAGGAATTGAGTAAATTGGAACGATGTGGTATACTGGGGATGACGTGTTGTCAATGGATTGAACAAGGGCGTGTGAAGCATGCCGTGGAAAGGTCTGTGGGGCCTGGATGTGGAAAGGGAGCTATGGTTTCAGTGCATTATTACACATGAAAGCTGGAGACTTAGTGTGATTGAATGAAGCCTTTTTGACTTCTCCTGGCACTATCTCGCTAGAAGAGGGGGGGGGGGGGGGTAATGCTGTCTCCTGTGTGGCAGGGTGGCAACGGGAATGGATGAAGGCAGCAAGTATGAATATGTACATGAGTATATATGTATATGTCTGTGTATGTATATGTATGCATATGTGCATATATATATATATATATATATATAGTCACCAGCTTCTGCAGTTTCTCACATGAATCAGCCACCAGCGCTGTATCATCAGCGAACAACAACTGACTCACTTCCCAAGCTCTCTCATCCCCAACAGACTTCATACTTGCCCCTCTTTCCAAAACTCTTGCTTTCACCTCCCTAACAACCCCATCCATAAACAAATTAAACAACCATGGAGACATCACACACCCCTGCCGCAAACCTACATTCACTGAGAACCAATCACTTTCCTCTCTTCCTACACGTACACATGCCTTACATCCTCGATAAAAACTTTTCACTGCTTCTAACAACTTGCCTCCCACACCATATATTCTTAATACCTTCCACAGAGCATCTCTATCAACTCTATCATATGCCTTCTCCAGATCCATAAATGCTACATACAAATCCATTTGCTTTTCTAAGTATTTCTCACATACATTCTTCAAAGCAAACACCTGATCCACACATCCTCTACCACTTCTGAAACCACACTGCTCTTCCCCAATCTGATGCTCTGTACATGCCTTTACCCTCTCAATCAATACCCTCCAATATAATTTGCCAGGAATACTCAACAAACTTATACCTCTGTAATTTGAGCACTCACTCTTATCCCCTTTGCCTTTGTACAATGGCACTATGCACGCATTCCGCCAATCCTCAGGCACCTCACCATGAGTCATACATACATTAAATAACCTTACCAACCAGTCAACAATACAGTCACCCCCTTTTTTAATAAATTCCACTGCAATACCATCTAAACCTGCTGCCTTGCCGGCTTTCATCTTCCGCAAAGCTTTTACTACCTCTTCTCTGTTTACCAACTCATTTTCCCTAACCCTCGCACTTTGCACATCACCTCGACCAAAACACCCTATATCTGCCACTCTATCATCAAACACACACATATATATATATATATATATATATATATATATATATATATATATATATATATATTTTTTTTTTTTTTTTTTTCTATACTTTGTCGCTGTCTCCCGCGTTTGCGAGGTAGCGCAAGGAAACAGACGAAAGAAATGGCCCAACCCCCCCCCATACACATGTACATACACACGTCCACACACGCAAATATACATACCTACACAGCTTTCCATGGTTTACCCCAGACGCTTCACATGCCTTGATTCAATCCACTGACAGCACGTCAACCCCTGTATACCACATCGATCCAATTCACTCTATTCCTTGCCCTCCTTTCACCCTCCTGCATGTTCAGGCCCCGATCACACAAAATCTTTTTCACTCCATCTTTCCACCTCCAATTTGGTCTCCCTCTTCTCCTCGTTCCCTTCACCTCCGACACATATATCCTCTTGGTCAATCTTTCCTCACTCATTCTCTCCATGTGCCCAAACATTTCAAAACACCCTCTTCTGCTCTCTCAACCACGCTTTTTTTATTTCCACACATCTCTCTTACCCTTACGTTACTTACTCGATCAAACCACCTCACACCACACATTGTCCTCAAACATCTCATTTCCAGCACATCCATCCTCCTGCGCACAACTCTATCCATAGCCCACGCCTCGCAACCATACAACATTGTTGGAACCACTATTCCTTCAAACATACCCATTTTTGCTTTCCGAGATAATGTTCTCGACTTCCACACATTTTTCAAGGCTCCCAAAATTTTCGCCCCCTCCCCCACCCTATGATCCACTTCCGCTTCCATGGTTCCATCCGCTGACAGATCCACTCCCAGATATCTAAAACACTTCACTTCCTCCAGTTTTTCTCCATTCAAACTCACCTCCCAATTGACTTGACCCTCAACCCTACTGTACCTAATAACCTTGCTCTTATTCACATTTACTCCCAGATATCTAAAACACTTCACTTCCTCCAGTTTTTCTCCATCTGGCAGTGGATGGAACCATGGAAGCGGAAATGGATCATAGGGTGGGGGAGGGGGCGAAAATTCTGGGGGCCTTGAAGAATGTGTGGAAGTCGAGAACATTATCTCGGAAAGCAAAAATGGGTATGTTTGAAGGAATAGTGGTTCCAACAATGTTGTATGGTTGCGAGGCGTGGGCTATGGATAGAGTTGTGCGCAGGAGGATGGATGTGCTGGAAATGAGATGTTTGAGGACAATGTGTGGTGTAAGGTGGTTTGATCGAGTGAGTAACGTAAGGGTAAGAGAGATGTGTGGAAATAAAAAGAGCGTGGTTGAGAGAGCAGAAGAGGGTGTTTTGAAGTGGTTTGGGCACATGGAGAGGATGAGTGAGGAAAGATTGACCAAGAGGATATATGTGTCGGAGGTGGAGGGAGCAAGGAGAAGAGGGAGACCAAATTGGAGGTGGAAAGATGGAGTGAAAAAGATTTTGTGTGATCAGGGCCTGAACATGCAGGAGGGTGAAAGGAGGGCAAGGAATAGAGTGAATTGGAGTGATGTGGTATACCGGGGTTGACGTGCTGTCAGTGGATTGAATCAAGGCATGTGAAGCGTCTGGGGTAAACCATGGAAAGCTGTGTAGGTATGTATATTTGCGTGTGTGGACGTATGTATATACATGTGTATGAGGGGGGGTTAGGCCATTTCTTTCGTCTGTTTCCTTGCGCTACCTCGCAAACGCGGGAGACAGCGACAAAGTATAAAAAAAAAAATATATATATATATATATATATATATATATATATATATAAAATTTAATGATACTCTCTCACCCCAACTCTCATTTGCCCTTTTTTTCACCTCTTGCACCTTTCTCTTGACCTCCTGTCTCTTTCTTTTATACATCTCCCACTCAATTGCATTTTTTCCCTGCAAAAATCGCCCAAATGCCTCTCTCTTCTCTTTCACTAATACTCTTACTTCTTCATCCCACCACTCACTACCCTTTCTAATCAACCCACCTCCCACTCTTCTCATGCCACAAGCATCTTTTGCGCAATCCATCACTGATTCCCTAAATACATCCCATTCCTCCCCCACTCCCCTTACTTCCATTTTTCTCACCTTTTTCCATTCTGTACTCAGTCTCTCCTGGTACTTCCTCACAAAAGTCTCCTTCCCAAGCTCACTTACTCTCACCACCCTCTTCACCCCAACATTCACTCTTCTTTTCTGAAAACCCATACAAATCTTCACCTTAGCCTCCACAAGATAATGATCAGACATCCCTCCAGTTGCACCTCTCTTGCAGTCTCTCTTTCGCGTGCCTGTCAATTAACATGTAATCCAATAACGCTCTCTGGCCATCTCTCCTACTTACTTAAGTATACTTATGTATATCTCGCTTTTTAAACCAGGTATTCCCAATCATCAGTCCTTTTTCAGCACATAAATCTACAAGCTCTTCACCATTTCCATTTACAACACTGAACACCCCATGTATACCAATTATTCCCTCAATTGCCACATTACTCACCTTTGCATTCAAATCACCCATCACTATAACCCGGTCTCGTGCATCAAAACCACTAACACACTCATTCAGCTGCTCCCAAAACACTTGCCTCTCATGATCTTTCTTCTCATGCCCAGGTGCATATGCACCAATAATCACCCATCTCTCTCCATCAACTTTCAGTTTTACCCATATTAATCGAGAATTTACTTTCTTACATTCTATCACATACTCCCACAACTCCTGTTTCAGGAGTATTGCTACTAGTTCCCTTGCTCTTGTCTTCTCACTAACCCCTGACTTTACTCCCAAGACATTTCCAAACCACTCTTCCCCTTTACCCTTGAGCTTCGTTTCACTCAGAGCCAAAACATCCAGGTTCCTTTCCTCAAACATACTACCTATCTCTCCTTTTTTCACATCTTGGTTACATCCACACACATTTAGGCACCCCAATCTGAGCCTTCGAGGAGGATGAGCACTCCCCATGTGACTCCTTCTTCTGTTTCCCATTTTAGAAAGTTAAAAAAATACAAGGAGGGGAGGATTTCTGGCCCCCCGCTCCCGTCCCCTCTAGTCGCTTTCTACGACACGCGAGGAATGCGTGGGAAGTATTCTTTCACCCCTATCCCCAGGGATAATGTATACATATATATATATATATATATATATATATATATATATATATATATATATATATATATATATATATATATATATGTATACATTGAGGTGTATAGGTATGTATATGTGCATGTGTGGACGTGTATGTATATCCATGCATATGTGGGTGGATTGAGCCAATCTTTCATCTGTTTCCTTGTGCTACCTCGCTAACGCGGGCGACAGCGACAAAGTATAATAAACATATGTTTCATTACTGTTTGTGTGTTATAAGGAGAGAGTTTTAAAATCACCTTACCCAGTCTCAACCTTGTATATAAAAGCACTGTCTTTATTCCTAAGTGTGTATGTACACACACACACACACCCTAGCCTATTCCAGGTACACATTTTATTCATCAGGCCTTAGGCGAAAAACGAACGATTGGGTGGACTGTGTAATGGCGGCCCAACCAGGCTTTGAATTAAGATGATTCGATCCTAGGCGACCCATGCATGCATGATGGTTGGTAATGCTAAACCTTAGGTGTGTGTGTGTGTGTGTGTGTGTGTGTGTGTGTGTGTGTGTGTGTGTGTGTGTGTGTGTGCATGTGTGTGTGTGTGTGTGTGTGTGTGTGTGTGTGTGTGTGCAATATTTCATAAACAAAAAAAGAAAATTACTCTGGTATTTCTGTGCACTGGGGGAGGCCAAGAAAATCAAATACAAACTAAAAGGTTCAGTAAGGAAACTAACCAAATTCAAATGTGTGTCCATAACAGGTCTCATTCAATATCTGGAAAGGGATGTATACCATTATTTAATACAACCAGACTGAGCAATATATAAAAGGAAGTATTCTGGAGTTTTAAATTAAAATAGTTCTTCATGCTTTGATATAAGGACTATCACACAGTCCGCAAATGATTCTGGAATCATAAAACATATGTTTGATGTTCTCGAGGCATGTGAAATTTGATAAGAATTCGTTTTTCAAATTCCTTCAGTACTAATTACTAACTTACCTTCACCCACCTATCAAATATGTATCAACATAAAATAATATCCTAACTAATACCCCATTCTAATACAAATAAATTCTGTTTCTCCAATAACAATTAAAGTGCAGAACTTCTATCATTGTACTATGGAATTACATGCAGATGATGTTCATACATTGAGTAAGTGACTAACCATCCTTAAGTGAACTCTTTTCAACATAAACTGATGAAACTTAATCATAGGTAGTTACAGACAGATCATACCTGAAGGCTGACTTGTATCCTTTTCAGAGGATGAATCTTTATCTCGTGAGCCTCCACCACCTGAGTTGTTGCCACTGACAGCAGGATTGATTTGAGGTGGATTGTCAGGATCAAAACGATATACTGACCCATCAGAATTCATATACGGCTGTCCACTCTAAAAAGATAGGAAAAAATTTGCCACTTTTTAAAATCATCGCCTCTTAGTATGCCTCATCAATAATGAAAAAATGTGAGTATTGAAAACTGAATAAGCTTTTCTCTCCCAGGCAATGTCCTTTTAAGGTTGATAAACATCTTACAGGATATCTCTAGGAAAATCAGGGTTAGGTCATTCCAACCCTCAGCACTTCTGATGAGGAGGAACCAGCCTTCCTTACTCTTTGCAAACCACTCAACCACAGTTGTGGCAACTTGCTTGATTTAAGTCCACCCTCAGCAAACAGAAACAACAAAAAGATACCATCATCAGCAAACTCAGTGATAGTCACTAGCAGCTCAGAGTATTTTCAAATTGAAGGTATCCACCCAAAAGCAGTCCCAATTGGTTTGGAAAAAAGGCTTTTTGATAAACAGAGAGGGGAAAGTAGGGTTGGTTGCCCCTGGAAAGGGGTCATGTGTAACACCGGGAGCCTTTCTAAAAGGGGTCCAAAGGAAAAAAAAAGTGGACTTAGCAGAGGATGGAACCATGGAAGCAGAAGTGTCAGGATGGGGCAGGGAGAAAAGGTTCTGGGAGCGTAGAAGAATGTGTGGAAGACGAGAGCGTTATCTTGGAGAGCAAAAATGGATATGTTTAAAGGAATAGTGGTTCCAACGATGTTGTATGGTTGCAAGGCATGGGCTATTGACAGGGTTGAGATGTATAGGTATGTATATTTGCATGTGTGGACGTGTATGTATATACATGAGTATGTGGGTGGGTTGGGCCATTCTTTCGTCTGTTTCCTTGTGCTACCTCGCTAACGCGGGAGACAGCGACAAAGCAAAAAGTATATCATTTTTTTTTATTTTGCTTTGTCACACATTATATATATATATATGTAAGGCATGTGTACGTGTAGGAAGAGAGGAAAGTGATTGGTTCTCAGTGAATGTAGGTTTGCGGCAGGGGTGTGTGATGTCTCCATGGTTGTTTAATTTGTTTATGGATGGGGTTGTTAGGGAGGTAAATGCAAGAGTTTTGGAAAGAGGGGCAAGTATGAAGTCTGTTGGGGATGAGAGAGCTTGGGAAGTGAGTCAGTTGTTGTTCGCTGATGATACAGCGCTGGTGGCTGATTCATGTGAGAAACTGCAGAAGCTGGTGACTGAGTTTGGTAAAGTATGTGGAAGAAGAAAGTTAAGAGTAAATGTGAATAAGAGCAAGGTTGTTAGGTACAGTAGGGTTGAGGGTCAAGTCAATTGGGAGGTGAGTTTGAATGGAGAAAAACTGGAGGAAGTGAAGTGTTTTTAGATATCTGGGAGTGGATCTGGCAGCGGATGGAACCATGGAAGCGGAAGTGGATCATAGGGTGGGGGAGGGGGCGAAAATTCTGGGGGCCTTGAAGAATGTGTGGAAGTCGAGAACATTATCTCGGAAAGCAAAAATGGGTATGTTTGAAGGAATAGTGGTTCCAACAATGTTGTATGGTTGCGAGGCGTGGGCTATGGATAGAGTTGTGCGCAGGAGGATGGATGTGCTGGAAATGAGATGTTTGAGGACAATGTGTGGTGTGAGGTGGTTTGATCGAGTGAGTAACGTAAGGGTAAGAGAGATGTGTGGAAATAAAAAGAGCGTGGTTGAGAGAGCAGAAGAGGGTGTTTTGAAGTGGTTTGGGCACATGGAGAGGATGAGTGAGGAAAGATTGACCAAGAGGATATATGTGTCGGAGGTGGAGGGAGCAAGGAGAAGAGAGAGACCAAATTGGAGGTGGAAAGATGGAGTGAAAAAGATTTTGTGTGATCAGGGCCTGAACATGCAGGAGGGTGAAAGGAGGGCAAGGAATAGAGTGAATTGGAGCGATGTGGTATACCGGGGTTGACGTGCTGTCAGTGGATTGAATCAAGGCATGTGAAGCGTCTGGGGTAAACCATGGAAAGCTGTGTAGGTATGTATATTTGCGTGTGTGGACGTATGTATATACATGTGTATGGGGGGTGGGTTGGGCCATTTCTTTCGTCTGTTTCCTTGCGCTACCTCGCAGACGTGGGAGACAGCGACGAAGTATAAAAAAAAATATATATATATATATATATATATATATATATATATACCGGAGCGGGGGGCTGGAAATCTTCCCCTCTCATTTTTTTATTTCTTTTTTTAATTTTCCAAAAGAAGGAACAGAGAAGAGGACCAGGTGAGGATATTCCCTCAAAGGCCCAGTCCTCTGTTCTTAACGCTACCTCGCTATCGCGGGAAATAGCAAATAGTATGAAAAAAAAAAAATATATATATATATACCATGGAAGTAAGGGGAGTGGGGGAGGAATGGGATGTATTTAGGGAATCAGTGATGGATTGCGCAAAAGATGCTTGTGGCATGAGAAGAGTGGGAGGTGGGTTGATTAGAAAGGGTAGTGAGTGGTGGGATGAAGAAGTAAGATTATTAGTGAAAGAGAAGAGAGAGGCATTTGGACGATTTTTGCAGGGAAAAAATGCAATTGAGTGGGAGATGTATAAAAGAAAGAGACAGGAGGTCAAGAGAAAGGTGCAAGAGGTGAAAAAGAGGGCAAATGAGAGTTGGGGTGAGAGAGTATCATTAAATTTTAGGGAGAATAAAAAGATGTTCTGGAAGGAGGTAAATAAAGTGCGTAAGACAAGAGAGCAAATGGGAACTTCAGTGAAGGGCGCAAATGGGGAGGTGATAACAAGTAGTGGTGATGTGAGAAGGAGATGGAGTGAGTATTTTGAAGGTTTGTTGAATGTGTTTGATGATAAGAGTGGCAGATATAGGGTGTTTTGGTCGAGGTGGTGTGCAAAGTGAGAGGGTTAGGGAAAATGATTTGGTAAACAGAGAAGAGGTAGTAAAAGCTTTACGGAAGATGAAAGCCGGCAAGGCAGCAGGTGTGGATGGTATTGCAGTGGAATTTATTAAAAAAGGGGGTGACTGTATTATTGATTGGTTGGTAAGGTTATTTAATGTATGTATGACTCATGGTGAGGTGCCTGAGGATTGGTGGAATGCGTGCATAGTGCAATTGTACAAAGGCAAAGGGGATAAGAGTGAGTGCTCAAATTACAGAGGTATAAGTTTGTTGAGTATTCCTGGTAAATTATATGGGAGGGTATTGATTGAGAGGGTGAAGGCATGTACAGAGCATCAGATTGGGGAAGAGCAGTGTGGTTTCAGAAGTGATAGAGGATGTGTGGATCAGGTGTTTGCTTTGAAGAATGTATGTGAGAAATACTTAGAAAAGCAAATGGATTTGTATGTAGCATTTATGGATCTGGAGAAGGCATATAGAAAAGCAAATGGATTTGTATGTAGCATTTATGGATCTGGAGAAGGCATATGATAGAGTTGATAGAGATGCTCTGTGGGAGGTATTAAGAATATATGGTGTGGGAGGCAAGTTGTTAGAAGCAGTGAAAAGTTTTTGTCGAGGATATAAGGCATGTGTACGTGTAGGAAGAGAGGAAAGTGATTGGTCCTCAGTGAATGTAGGTTTGCGGCAGGGGTGTGTGATGTCTCCATGGTTGTTTAATTTGTTTATGGATGGGGTTGTTAGGGAGGTAAATGCAAGAGTTTTGGAAAGAGGGGCAAGTATGAAGTCTGTTGGGGATGAGAGAGCTTGGGAAGTGAGTCAGTTGTTGTTCGCTGATGATACAGCGCTGGTGGCTGATTCATGTGAGAAACTGCAGAAGCTGGTGACTGAGTTTGGTAAAGTGTGTGAAAGAAGAAAGTTAAGAGTAAATGTGAATAAGAGCAAGGTAATTAGGTACAGTAGGGTTGAGGGTCAAGTCAATTGGGAGGTAAGTTTGAATGGAGAAAAACTGGAGGAAGTGAAGTGTTTTAGATATCTGGGAGTGGATCTGGCAGCGGATGGAACCATGGAAGTGGAAGTAGATCATAGGGTGGGGGAGGGGGCGAAAATCCTGGGAGCCTTGAAGAATGTGTGGAAGTCGAGAACATTATCTCGGAAAGCAAAAATGGGTATGTTTGAAGGAATAGTGGTTCCAACAATGTTGTATGGTTGCGAGGCGTGGGCTATGGATAGAGTTGTGCGCAGGAGGATGGATGTGCTGGAAATGAGATGTCTAAGGACAATGTGTGGTGTGAGGTGGTTTGATCGAGTAAGTAACGTAAGGGTAAGAGAGATGTGTGGAAAGAAAAAGAGCATGGTTGAGAGAGCAGAAGAGGGTGTTTTGAAATGGTTTGGGCACATGGAGAGAATGAGTGAGGAAAGATTGACCAAGAGGATATATGTGTCGGAGGTGGAGGGAACGAGGAGAAGTGGGAGACCAAATTGGAGGTGGAAAGATGGAGTGAAAAAGATTTTGTGTGATCGGGGCCTGAACATGCAGGAGGGTGAAAGGAGGGCAAAGAATGGAGTGAATTGGATCGATGTGGTATACCGGGGTTGACGTGCTGTGAGTGGATTGAATCAGGGCATGTGAAGTGTCTGGGGTGAACCATGAAAAGCTGTGTAGGTATGTATATTTGCGTGTGTGGACGTATGTATATACATGTGTATGGGGGTGGCTTGGGCCATTTCTTTCGTCTGTTTCCTTGCGCTACCTCACAAACGCGGGAGACAGCGACAAAGCAAAAAAGAAAGAATATATATATATGATGATGATACAGAGCTAGTGGCTGATTCAGGTGAGAATCTGCAGAACCGGTGACTGAGTTTGATAGTGTGTGAAAGGAGAAAGCTGAGAGGAAATGTGAATAAGAACAAGGTTATTAGGTACAGTAGGGTGGAGGGACAAGTCAATTGGCAGGTAAGTTTGAATGGAGTTAAACTGGAGGAAGTGAAGTGTTTTAGATATCTGGGAGTAGATTTGGCAGTGGATGGAACCATGGAAGCGGAAATGAGTCACAGGGTGGGAAAGGGGGCGAAAGTTCTGGGAGCATTGAAAAATGTGTGGAAGGCGAGAACATTATCTTGGAAAGCAAAAATGGGTATGTTTGAAAGAACAGTGGTTCCAACAATGTTACATGGTTGCGAGGCGTGGACTATAGATAGAGTTGTGTGGAGGAGGGTGGATGTGTTGGAAATGAGATGTTTGAGAAGAATATGCGTTGTGTGGTGGTTTGATCGAGCAAGTAATGAAAGGGTAAGAGAGATGTGTGGTAATAAAAAGAGCGCGGTTGAGAGAGCAGAAGAGGTGTGTTTTGAAATGGTTTGGTCACATGGAGATATTGACAAAGAGGATATATGTATCAGAGGTGGAGGGAACGAGGAGAAGTGGAAGACCAAACTGGAGGTGGAAAGATGGAGTGAAAAAGATTTTGAGCGATCGGGGCTTGAACATGCAGGAGGGTGAAAGGCATGCAAGGAAGAGAGTGAATTGGAACGATGTGGTATACCGGGGTCGACTTGCTGTCAATGGATTGAACAAGGGCATGTGAAGCGTCTGGGGGAAACCGTGGAAAGTTTTGTGGGGCTTGGATGTGGAAAGTGAGCTGTGGTTTCGGTGCATTATACATGACAGCTGGAGACTGAGTGTGAACGAATGTGGCTTTTGTTTGCTTTTCCTAGCGCTACCTCGTGCGCATGTGGGGGGGAGGGGGTTGTCATTTCATGTGTGGTGGAGCGGCAATGGGAATGAATAAAGGAAGCAAGTATGAATCATGTACATGTATATATATGTATATGTTTGTGTATGTATATATATGTATAAGTTGAAATGTATAGGTATGTATATGTGCATGTGTGGATATGTATGTATATACATGTGCATATGGGTGGGTTGGGCGATTCTTTCATCTGTTTTCTTGCGCTACCTTGCTAACGTGGGAGATAGCGACAAAGTATAATAAATGAATAAATAAATAAATATATATTTATGGGGTGTCTAAATGTGTGTGGATGTAACCAAGATGAGAAAAAAGGAGAGATAGGTGGTATGTTTAAGGAAAGGAACCTGGAGGTTTTGGCTCTGAGTGAAACAAAGCTCAAGGGTAAAGGGGAAGAGTGGTTTGGGAATGTCTTGGGAGTAAAGTCACGGGTTAGTGAGTGGACAAGAGCAAGGGAAGGAGTAGCACTACTCCTGAAACAGGAGTGGTGGGAGTATGTAATAGTGTAAGAAAGTAAACTCTAGATTGATATGTGTAAAACTGAAAGTTGATGGAGAGAGATGGGTGATTATTGGTGCATATGCACCTGGGCAAGAGAAGAAAGATCATGAGAGGAAAGTGTTTTGGGAGCAGCTGAATGAGTGTGTTAGTGGTTTTGATGCATGAGACCGGGTTAAAGTGATGGGTGATTTGAATGCGAAGGTGAGTAATGTGGCAGTTGAGGGAATAATTGGTATACATGGGGTGTTCAGTGTTGTCAATGGAAATGGTGAAGAGCTTGTAGATTTATGTGCTGAAAAAGGACTGGTGATTGGGAATACCTGGTTTAAAAAGGGAGATATACATAAGTATACGTATGTAAGTAGGAGAGATGGCCAGAGAGCGTCATTGGATTACGTGTTAATCGATAGGCGCTTGAAAGAGACTTTTGGATGTTAATGTGCTGAGAGGTGCAACTGAACGGATGTCTGATCATTATCTTGTGGAGGCGAAGGTGAAGATTTGTAGAGGTTTTCAGAAAAGAAGAGAGAATGTTCGGGTGAAGAGAGTGGTAAGAGTAAGTGAGCTTGGGAAGGAGACTTGTGTGAGGAAGTACCAGGAGAGACTGAATACAGAATGGAAAAAGGTGAGAACAAAGGACGTACGGGGAGTGGGGGAGGAATGGGATGTATTTAGGGAAGCAGTGATGGCTTGCGTAAATGATGCTTGTGGCATGAGAAGCGTGGGAGGTGGGCAGATTAGAAAGGGTAGTGAGTGGTGGGATGAAGAAGTAAGATTATTAATGAAAGAGAAGAGAGAGGCATTTGGATGATTTTTGCAGGGAAATAATGCTAATGAGTGGGAGATGTATACAAGAAAGAGGCAAGAGGTCATGAGAAAGGTGCAAGAGGTGAAAAAGAGGGCAAATGAGAGTTGGGGTGAGAGAATATCATTAAATTTTGGAAATCCACTGCCAAATCCACTCCCAGATATCTAAAACACTTCACTTCCACCAGTTTTTCTCCATTCAAACTTACCTCCCAATTTACTTGACCCTCAACCCTACTGTACCTAATAATTACCTTGCTCTTATTCACATTTACTCTCAATTTTCTTCTTTCACATCCTTTACCAAACTCAGTCACCAGCTTCTGCAGTTTCTCACCCTGAATCAGGCACCAGTGCTGTATCATCAGCGAACAACAACTGACTCACTTCCCAAGCCTTCTCATCCATAACACACTGCATACTTGCCCCTCTCTCCAAAACTCTTGCATTCACCTCCCTAACAACCCCATCCATAAACAAATTAAACAACGATGTAGACATCACGCACCCCTGCTGCAAACTGACATTCACTGAGAACCAATCACTTTTCTTTCTTCCTACACATACACATGCCTTATATCCTTGATAAAAACTTTTCACTGCTTGTAGCAACTTGCCTCCCACACCATATATTCTTAAAACCTTCCACAGAGCATCTCTATCAACTCTATCATATGCCTTCTCCAGATCCAAAAATACTACATACAAATCCATTTGCTTTTCTAACTATTTGTCACATACATTCTTCAAAGCAAACACCTGATCCACACATCCTCTACCACTTTTGAAACCACACTGCTCTTCCCCAGTCTGATGCTCTGTACATGCTTTCACCCTCTCAATCAATACCCTCCCATATAATTTCCTAGGAATACTCAACAAACCTCTGTAATTTGAGCACTCACCTTTATCCCCTTTGCCTTTGTACAGTGGCACTATGCGTGCATTCCGCCAATCCTCAGGCACCTTGCCATGAGTCATACATACATTAGATATCCTTACCACCCAGTCAACAGCAGTCACTCCCTTTTTTAATAAATTCCACTGCAATACCATGCAAACCCGCTGCCTTGCCGGCTTTCATCTTCCGCAAAGCTTTTACTACCTCTTCTCTGTTTACCAAATCATTCTCCCTAACCCTCTCACTTCACACACCACCTCAATCAAAACCTCCATATATCTGCCACTCTAACATCTAACACAGTCAACAAACCTTCAAAATACTCACTCCATCTCCTTCTCACATCACCACTACATGTTATTCCCCATTAGCCCCCTTCACCGATGTTCCCATTTGTTCTCGTCTTACGCACTCTATTTACCTCCTTCTAAAACATCTTTTTTTTTTCTCCCTAAAATTTAATGGTACTCTCTCACCCCAACTCTCATTGGCCCTCTTTTTCACCTTTTGCACCTTTCTCTTGACCCCCTGCCTCTTTCTTTTATACATCTCCCAGTCATTTGCACTACTTCCCTGCAAAACTTCTCCAAATGCCTCTCTCTTCTCTTTCACAAATAATCTTACTTCTTCATCCCACCACTCACTACCCTTTCTAATCTGCCCACCTCCCACACTTCTCATGCCACAAGCATCTTTTGCGCAAGATAATACTGCTTCCCTAAATACATCCCATTCCTCCCCCACTCCCCTTACGTCCTTTGCTCTCGCCTTTTTCCATTCAGCACTCAGTCTCTCCTGGCACTTCCTCACACAAGTCTCCTTCCCAAGCTCACTTACTCTCACACTCTCTTCACTCTAACAATCGCTCTTCTTTTATGAAAACCTCTACAAATCTTCACCTTCGCCTCCACAAGATAATGATCAGACATCTGTCCAGTTGCACCTCACAGCACATTAACATCCAAAAGTCTCTCTTTCACGCGGCTATCAATTAACACGTAATCCAATAACGTTCTCTGGCCATCTCTCCTACTTACATATGCATACTTATGTATATCTCTCGTTTTAAACCAGGTATTCCCAATCACCAGTCCTTTTCCAGTACACAAAACCACAAGCTCTTCACCATTTCCATTTACAACACTGAACACCCCATGTACAGCAATTATCCCGTCAATAATGAATCAGCCAACAGCACTGTATCATCAGTGAACAACAACTGACTCACTTCCCAAGCTCTCTCATCCACAACAGACTGCATACTTGCCCCTCTTTCCAAAACTCTTGCATTCACCTCCGTAACAACCCCATCCATAAACAAATTAAACAACCATGGAGACATCACACACCCCTGCCGCAAACCTACATTCACTGAGAACCAATCACTTTCCTCTCTTCCTACACGTACACATGCCTTACATCCTCGATAAAAACTTTTCACTGCTTATAATAATTTGCCTCTCAGGCCATATATTCTTAATACCTTCGATACAGCATCTCCATCAACTCTATCACATGCCTTCTCCAGATCCATAAATGCTACATACAATAAATGTCACATTCGTTCACACTCAGTCTCTAGCTGTCATGTAATAATGCCCAAAACCACAGCTCCCTTTCCAAATCCAGGCCCCACAGAACTTTCCATGGTTTACCCCAGACGCTTCACGTGCCCTAGTTCAATCCATTGACCCCTGGTATACCACATCGTTCTAATTCACTCTATTCCTTGCACGCCTTTCACCCTCCTGCATGTTCAGGCTCCGATCACTCAAAATCTTTTTCACTCCATCTTTCCACCTCCAATTTGGTCTCCCACTTCTCCTCATTCCCTCCACCTCTGACACATATATCCTCTTTGTCAATCTCTCCTCACTCATTCTCTCCATGTGACCAAACCATTTCAAAACACCCTCTTCTGCTCTCTCAACCACACTCTTTTTATTACCACATATCTCTCTTACCCTATTATTACTTACTCAATCAAACCACCTCACACCACATACTGTCCTCAAACATCTCATTTCCAGCACATCCACCCTCCTGCGCACAACTCTATCCATAGCCCACGCCTCGCAACCATACAACATTGTTGGAACCACTATTCCTTGAAACATACCCATTTTTGCTTTCCAAGATAATGTTATCGACTTCCACACATTCTTCAAGGCCACCAGAATCCCCCCCCCCCCCCCCTATGATTCACTTCCGCTTCCATGGTTCCATCTGCTGCCAAATCCCCTCCCAGACATCTACAACACTTCACTTCCTCCAGTTTTTCTCCATTCAAACTTACCTCCCAATCGACTTGACCCTCAACCCTACTGTATGTAATAACCTTGCTCTTATTCACATTTACTCTCAACTTTATTCTTTCACACACTTTGCCAAACTCAGTCACCAGCTTCTGCAGTTTCTCACATGAATCAGCCACCAGCGCTGTATCATCAGCGAACAACAACTGACTCACTTCCCACGCTCTCTCATCCACAACAGTGCATACTTGCCCCCCTTTCCAAAACTCTTGCATTCACCTCCCTAACAACCCCATCCATAAACAAATTAAACAACCATGGAGACTTCACAAACCCCTGCCACAAACCTACATTCACTGAGAACCAATCACTTTCCTCTCTTCCTACACGTACAAATGCCTTACATCCTCGATAAAAACTTTTCACTGCTTCTAACAACTTGCCTCCCACACCATATATTCTTAATACCTTCCACAGAGCATCTCTATCAACTCTTATCATATGCCTTCTCCAGATCCATAAATGCTACATACAAATCCATTTGCTTTTCTAAGTATTTCTCACATACATTCTTCAAAGCAAACACCTGATCCACACATCCTCTACCACTTCTGAAACCACACTGCTCTTCCCCAATCTGATGCTCTGTACATGCCTTCACCCTCTCAATCAGTACCCTCCCATATAATTTACCAGGAATACTCAACAAACTTATACCTCTGTAATTTGAGCACTCACCTTTGTCCCCTTTGCCTTTGTACAATGGCACTACGCAAGTATTCCACCAATCCTCAGGCACCTCACCATGAATCATACATACATTAAATAACCTTACCAACCAGTCAACAATACAGTCACCTCCTTTTTTACTAAATTCCACTGTAATACCATCCAAATCCGCTGCCTTGCTGGCTTTCATCTTCCGCAAAGCTTTTACTACCTCTTCTCTGTATACCAAATCATTTTCCCTAACCCTCCCACTTTGCACACCACCTCGACCAAAACATCCCACATCCGCCACTGTATCATCAAACACATTCATCAAACCTTCAAAATACCTCTCAATCTCCTTCTCACATCACCACTACTTGTTATCACCTCCCCATTAGCCCCTTTCACTGAAGTTCCCATTTGTTCCCTTGTGTTACACACTTTATTTACCACTTTCCAAAAGATCTTTTTATTCTCCCTAGAATTTAATGACTCTCTCACCCCAACTCTCATTTGCCCTCTTTTTCACCTCTTGCACCTTTCTCTTGACCTCCTGCCTCTTTCTTTTATACATCTCCCACTCATTTGCATTATTTCCCTGCAAAAATTGTCCAAATGCCTCTCTCTTCTCTTTCACTAATAATCTTACTTCTTCATCCCACCACTTACTCCCCTTTCTAATCTGCCCACAAGCATCTTTTGCGCAAGCCATCACTGCTTCCCTAAATACATCCCATTCCTCCCCCACTCCTCTTACCTCCTATGTTCTCACCTTTTTCCATTCTGTACTCATTCTCTCTACTTCCTCACACAAGTCTCCTTCCCAAGCACACTTACTCTCACCACTCTCTTCACCCCAACATTCTCTCGTCTTTTCTGAAAACCTCTACAAATCTTCACCTTCGCCTCCACAAGATAATGATCAGACATCCCTCCAGTTGCAGAATGGAAATACATTAACATCCAAAAGTCTCTCTTTCGCACACCTATCAATTAACACATAATCCAATAAAGCTCTCTGGCCATCTCTCCTACTTACATATGTATACTTATGTATATCTCTCTTTTTAAACCAGCTATTCCCAATCACCGGTATTTTTTCAGCACACAAATCTACAAGCTCTTCATCATTTCCATTTACAACACTGAACACCCCAAGATGAGCACTCCCCGTGTGACTCCTTCTTCTGTTTCCCCTTTTAGAAAGTTAAGATACAAGGAGGGGAGGGTTTCTAGCCCCCCACTCCTGTCCCCTTTAGTTGCCTTCTATGACACGTGAGGAGTGCGTGGGAAGTATTCTTTCTCCCCTATCCCCAGGGATAGCTATGAACTAGATAAGTGTTACCTGCGGATTAATCAACATGGCACCAGGAGGTACAGCTTCCATGTCTGTGACTGCCCACATCACTGCTTGGCTATCTCCTTCACCTCCCCATATACCAACCTGTAACATAAACATTATACTTTTAAGAGAAACATTAAACATTGGCTTTTTAATAATTCTTTTTCATTTGCATTGCTTAAACAAAAGTATACTAATGGAAAAAGTGAAATAAAATGCAATTATGTACGATAAGAATAGAATCATAAGTCTTGAGGTACTTGATACAGTTAAGTGCATGGGATCACAAAATATAATAGCACTTATCATAAGTATATCCCTATAAGTTTATCAATTAACCTTGGCCATCTCTTATCATTAATTTCATAATACTGCTTCACTTAGTAACTTACTGCACATTCAGACTTCATATGATCTTATGAACATTGGCAATTTTCTCTCTTCTCTGACCATAAATGATGTAGCCTTCTCTATGTTTGTTACACCTTCCTGAATGCCAAACATTTCATAAATATTACTGTGTCCCACTTTAAACATTTTTTCGTTTACATCTAATTTTCTTTATCCTTATGATAACTGTAAACTGCTGACTACTGCCTATCAGATTCCATAAATATTGGTAATTAGGTTTCAAAATTCAGTTCAATTCTACATTCCTAGAACTTACCCTTGTGCAATGTTTCAGAATAATATTGTAAATTTCACAGAACTTTCCATTACAATGCCTTGGTACCTGTTTACTGAACACCATCTCTTAGCTTATGTTTAATAGATTTTGTTGACTTCCATGTAGTTTCCACAATTACATCTCATCTTTGAGTCTGGTTTCACTTTTGCTCCTTTTACATCCTCCACTACCACATAATCACAATGAAGCATTTCATGATTGACTTTTGAAATTTCAACTGGTGTATGGTACATGATTTTCTCAATAACAATACTAGTACATATGATGTTACGATCTAGTAATCATATTGTATCAGTCCTTCTGATCTTAATGTATTCAGTAAAAATGATGGTAAAGATAGTTTTCCTGTATATACTCTAAGTGCTTTTGACTCCATATCTCCATTTCCATGAAAATCCAAATTCTCTGATTTAATATCTCAATAACTGATATCCTCCTCCTCCTCCTCATATGTCTTCTCCTTCCCTTCTTGTTACCATATATCCGCCTACAGAACAGGTGAGATCTTGTATACTGAGCAAAATTTACCCCCACAACTCCAAGAGGATCAGGTGCATTGTCCCTCATAGCATCCTTGAATTTCAGTTATTCACCATTTCCAACTAGTCAAACTGCATTTGTATTTTAGACTTTCAGTATGACATTTCATTCATCTAACATTCCACAGCTTTCTGTGGTGCTGGTTGGTTTATTCTGTCCTCTTGTGTGGACTGACGTCTCCAGGTTTTTGCCTTCTGACTATATACTTTGCTTCTCTCTCTGTTTTCCCTAGGCCTATCACCTTTAATGGGTACACTTAAGAAATATGACTCAAATTCAAATGAAACCAATACTGGTTATCCCTTTACATCTGAACAAAATCCAACAAGTCTTCTTATCTATTAGGACAAAAACTGTGCCTAGCATGTCTTCAGCCTCTAGAAGTCTTTTGATTCCTTCCTTCATCACCTTTCCCATTTTGTATGGCCTCTACAAGTCTTTTGATCAGCATTCCTTCCTTCATCACCTTTCCCTTTTTGTATGGAATATGATATTCCTCCAACCCAAAAATCAATTATCTAATCTATTAACCTGCTGCTTCACTCTACCCAACTTCAATGCTACCCACTTTCTTACTAAATCCCATCATTATTGACTCATCAACCTCCATGTTTCTGGTTATCTCCATTTTTCATTCTTATCTTTTTTTAATAACTGCATCTATTGTAGCATAAACATTCGTGACTCTTCTGTTTCTAATGGTGCATCTCATTCTCTCTACAGCTTCACTTACTTCCCTGTGTATTTTTGTTTTGGTGTGCCCAGGTTTCTTTTTCATTATATCAGTCTTTATGCTCGTATTCTGCAACTCACTTCCTGCTCTATCATTAGTAGTCTCTGTGCTCTGTGCAATGGGCATTTTCTTTTGTTGTACGATCTCTAAAACATCCAATAAAGACTCTTCTGATCCTTGATGCTTTTCAACCATAGTACCTTCCTTCCTACAGCCTTCTTACTGCTCTAACATTATCTCATCCATTTAGCATAAAAATAGATAACACTGATATATGATAATGGCTCCACCAGTTGTTTGTTTTCCCTATGTATGCCTCTGGTTATAATTCTACAGATTCTCCTCAATTAAAGTGATTTTCTGTGCTCATGCCCTCTGACTACAATGCTTTACATACAAATTTTCCTCCCACGTATGATGAGACATTTCATATTTTGATTAATTTCTCTACTTTCCATCTTTTCCTCCAACTGTGTTAACCTTTGATTCTGTTTCTCAATAATTTCTATAAACTCCAGCCATGTGGTTTCTGATGATTCAACCTTTTGAGGCCACTTTCAACACTGCATGTAATGTTGGTCAAAGCAATAGTCACAAAAAAAAAATACTTTATCTTGCACATGCAAATTCTAATGATCTTTGCACTGCACTTTTGAAAAGTAAACTTGGGATGATATGATCATCGTAAATGACAAGAATGTAGCTTTGAAAAGCTTCAGTATAACCTTCAAAGCAGCAGATGAACATATGAGCCAATGCATAGCAGACGGTCTATTTCTATAACGAAGCCAAAGTGGTGGAAGTCAAATAAAAAAGTGCCTGTTGTCTAAGAAATTAGCCCATTAGAAACTCAAAGAGACCAACAACCAACATGACAGAGCAAATTATGTAAATCTGCAGAAAAATTCAAAGAGTTTTACAAAATAATATCAATATGAGATGTATATTGCCAAAAATAGCAAAAGAAAACTTATGGAACTTTACAGCTATGTCAAAAGCAAGAGAATCGTGACACAGCACTTGGTATATTAATTACGGGAAATGGTGACTTGGTTCAAAACAATGAGGCCATGGCAAAAGTCTTAAATTTACTTTTTTGCATCTGTATTTACAACAGAAAATACAACCCATATCCCAAATCCAGTTTCATTGATGAGAGAGGAGAATGTTCTTCAATAAATTGACATCAGAGCCACTGAGGACATACTATCAGCAATATAGGAAATTAAGATGAATAAAAGGCATGCTCTGATAAGTTTTATCTTAGGTTAATAAGAGGCAAAAAATGAGATAGTTAATCCCTTGACTGCCCTTTTTGATAAGTCACTTGTTATAGGTAAAAGTTCCAGATGAATAAAAGTTTGCCAATATAACAGTGATTAAGAAAGGCAATAAGCCAAAGTGCATAAATCATTGTCCAATTAGCTTAATCACCATAGTTGAAAACTCATGAAATCATCATCAGTAAATGATTCTCAGCATGACTTTTGATGAAATCACTCATGTCTGACAAATCTTGATTTCTTTTATTATTATTATTATTATTTTGCTTTGTCGCTGTCTCCCGCGTTTGCGAGGTAGCGCAAGGAAACAGACGAAAGAAATGGCCCAACCCACCCCCATACACATGTATATTCATACACGTCCACACACGCAAATATACATACCTATACATCTCAATGTATACATATATATACACACACACACATACATATATACCCATAAACACAATTCAAACTGTCTGCCTTTATTCATTCCCATCGCCACCTCGCCACACATGGAATACCATCCCCCTCCCCCTCATGTGTGCGAGGTAGCGCTAGGAAAAGACAACAAAGGCCCCATTCGTTCACACTCAGTCTCTAGCTGTCATGCAATAATGCCCGAAACCACAGCTCCCTTTCCACATCCAGGCCCCACACAACTTTCCATGGTTTACCCCAGACGCTTCACATGCCCTGATTCAATCCACTGTCAGCACGTCAACCCCGGTATAAAACATCAATCCAATTCACTCTATTCCTTGCCCGCCTTTCACCCTCCTGCATGTTCAGGCCCCAATCACTCAAAATCTTTTTCACTCCATCTTTCCACCTCCAATTTGGTCTCCCACTTCTCGTTCCCTCCACCTCCGACACATATATCTTTTTGGTCAATCTTTCCTCACTCATTCTCTCCATGTGCCCAAACCATTTCAAAACACCCTCTTCTGCTCTCTCAACCACGCTCTTTTTATTTCCACACATCACTCTTACCCTTACATTACTTATTCGATCAAACCACCTCACACCTCACATTGTTCTCAAACATATATATATATATATATATATATATATATATATATATAAGGCATGTGTACGTGTAGGAAGAGAGGAAAGTGATTGGTTCTCAGTGAATGTAGGTTTGCGGCAGGGGTGTGTGATGTCTCCATGGTTGTTTAATTTGTTTATGGATGGGGTTGTTAGGGAGGTGAATGCAAGAGTTTTGGAAAGAGGGGCAAGTATGAAGTCTGTTGGGGATGAGAGAGCTTGGGAAGTGAGTCAGTTGTTGTTCGCTGATGATACAGCGCTGGTGGCTGATTCATGTGAGAAACTGCAGAAGCTGGTGACTGAGTTTGGTAAAGTGTGTGAAAGAAGAAAGTTAAGAGTAAATGTGAATAAGAGCAAGGTTATTAGGTACAGTAGGGTTGAGGGTCAATTCAATTGGGAGGTGAGTTTGAATGGAGAAAAACTGGAGGAAGTGAATTGTTTTAGATATCTGGGAGTGGATCTGGCAGCGGATGGAACCATGGAAGCGGAAGTGGATCATAGGGTGGGGGAGGGGGCGAAAATTCTGGGAGCCTTGAAGAATGTGTGGAAGTCGAGAACAATATCTCGGAAAGCAAAAATGGGTATGTTTGAAGGAATAGTGGTTCCAACAATGTTGTATGGTTGCGAGGCGTGGACTATGGATAGAGTTGTGCGCAGGAGGATGGATGTGCTGGAAATGAGATGTTTGAGGACAATGCGTGGTGTGAGGTGGTTTGATCGAGTAAGTAACGTAAGGGTAAGAGAGATGTGTGGAAATAAAAAGAGCGTGGTTGAGAGAGCAGAAGAGGGTGTTTTGAAATGGTTTGGTCACATGGAGAGAATGAGTGAGGAAAGATTGACCAAGAGGATATATGTGTCGGAGGTGGAGGGAACGAGGAGAAGAGGGAGACCAAATTGGAGGTGGAAAGATGGAGTGAAAAAGATTTTGTGTGATCGGGGCCTGAACATGCAGGAGGGTGAAAGGAGGGCAAGGAATAGAGTGAATTGGATCGATGTGGTATACCGGGGTTGACGTGCTGTGAGTGGATTGAATCAGGGCATGTGAAGCGCCTGGGGTAAACCATGGAAAGTTGTGTGGGGCCTGGATGTGGAAAGGGAGCTGTGGTTTCGGGCATTATTGCATGGCAGCTAGAGACTGAGTGTGAACGAATGGGGCCTTTTGTTGTCTTTTCCTAGTGCTACCTCGCACACATGAGGGGGAGGGGGAAGGTATTCCATGTGTGGCGAGGTGGCGATGGGAGTGAATGGGGGCAGACAGTGTGAATTGTGTGCATGGGTATATATGTATGTGTCTGTGTATGTATATATATGTGTACATTGAGATGTATAGGTATGTATATTTGCGTGTGTGGACGTTTGTGTGTATACATTGTGTATGGGGGTGGGTTGGGCCATTTCTTTCATCTGTTTCCTTGCGCTACCTTGCAAACGCGGGAGACAGCGACAAAGGAAAATAAATGAAAAAAAAAAATATATATATATATATATATATATATATATATATATATATATATATATATATATATATATATATAGTACGAAAGAAAAGAAAAAAGATATACATATATTATTATTATTATTTTGCATTGTCGCTGTCTCCCACGTTTGCGAGGTAGCGCAAGGAAACAGACGAAAGAAATGGCCCAACCCACCCGCATACACAATGTATACACACACACGTCCACATGCGCAAATATACATACCTATACATCTCAATGTACACATATATATACATACACAGACAAATACATATATACCCATGCACACAATTCACACTGTCTGCCCCCATTCACTCCCATCGCCACCTCGCCACACATGGAATACCTTCCCCCTCCCCCCTCATGTGTGCGAGGTAGCACGAGGAAAAGACAACAAAGGCCCCATTCGTTCACCCTCATTCTCTAGCTGCCACGCAATAATGCCCGAAACCACAGCTCCCTTTCCACATCCAGGCCCCACACAACTTTCCATGTTTTACCCCAGACGCTTCACATGCCCTGATTCAATCCAGTGATAGCACGTCAACCCCGGTATACCACATCGATCCAATTCACTCTATTCCTTGCCCTCCTTTCACCCTCCTGCATGTTCAGGCCCCAATCACACAAAACCTTTGTCACTCCATCTTTCCACCTCCAATATGGTCTCCCACTTCTCGTTCCCTCCACCTCCGACACATATATCCTCTTGGTCAATCTTTCCTCACTCATTCTCTCCATGTGCCCAAACCATTTCAAAACACCCTCTTCTGCTCTCTCAACCACGCTCTTTTTATTTCCACACATCTCTCATACCCTTACATTACTTACTCGATCAAACCACCTCACACCACACATTGTCCTCAAACATCTCATTTCCAGCACATCCACCCTCCTGCGCACAACTCTATCCATAGCCCACGCCTCGCAACCATACAACATTGCTGGAACCACTATTCCTTCAAACATACCCATTTTTGCTTTCCGAGATAATGTTCTCGACTTCCACACATTCTTCAAGGCTCCCAGGATTTTTGCCCCCTCCCCCACCCTATGATTCACTTCCGCTTCCATGGTTCCATCCGCTGCCAGATCCACTCCCAGATATCTAAAACACTTTACTTCCTCCAGTTTTTCTCCATTCAAACTTACCTCCCAATTGACTTCACCCTCAACCCTACTGTACCTAATAACCTTGCTCTTATTCACATTTACTCCTAACTTTCTTCTTTCACACACTTTACCAAACTCAGTCACCAGCTTCTGCAGTTTCTCACATGAATCAGCCACCAGCGCTGTATCATCAGCGAACAACAACTGATTATATCTTTTATGATATAATCAATAACAAAATTAAAGCACATGATGTCATCTATCTCGATTTTCATAAAGCATTTGATCCATATCAAAGGTTACAAAAAAAAAATTGTCACATGGCATTAATGGATTTGTACTTAGGTAGATTGGAAGTTGTTGACTCACCATAAAGAAGGTTGTGAGTAATGGTCAAGCCTCAGAATGGTTAGATAAAACAAGTGGAGTACCACAAGGATCAGTCTTGAGACTGGTTCTCTCCCTATTTACATATCAATGATATTGATAATTGGCTGCATTGCAAAATATCAAAAGATGATGATATAAAACTGGGCAATATATCTACAAATGAACTTGCATGTCTGCAGCTTCAAACTGATGGACTGGGCTCATAGGTAGCACATGAATTTTTATACTCATAAGTGTAAAATTTTATGTATAGGCAGCAAAAACAAAAAGGCAAGCTACAGTATAAATTCTGTTGAAATGCAGAAGGAAAATGGGGAAAAAAGACTTTGGGCATAATAATCTCTGGTAACCTAAAACCAAGTGACTAGTGCACAGCAGTAAAAGGAGTGAACAAAATTATTGGATTTGCTGGTAGGACCTTCAAATCTAAGTCCAAGGAAATCATTCTTACTCTTTACAATTCATTGGTTTGCCCCATCTTGAAAACTGTGTTTAGTCTTGGTCACCCTATCTTCAAAAAGACAGACAGAATGGAAAGAGTACAGCATAGAGCTACCAAGATGATTCATTGATGAGAAAAAATCTTAGGAGAGCAGATTAGACAACTTGAATCTAATTAGCCTAGAAAAGAAAAGGATAAGAGGTGATCTAATACAAAAATTCAAAATTATCAAAAGCTTTGATGATCTATCAAGTTACTAAAGACCTGATGCATCTGATTTAACTCACAGTAATGGATACAAACTTGTGAGTAAGTGTTTTACCTTGAATGAGGCAAAGTGCATTTCATTCAACAGGATAATAAACGTACAAAATAATCTGCTAATTAGAGTGGTTGAAAGCAAAACTAGATATGTTTAAAAACAGATGACAGATATTTTGCTTCAAGACTTAACATTATTTGCACCTCCTTAAATCACTTTCACAATCTGTAGGTTAATATGTATACTTTCTGACTATTACCCCACTATTCTGAGTTTCTGATATCTTCCACTATCACAAACAGTCTCATAAGGACTGAATGATCTGTTGCTGTTTGAATTCCTTTGTATGCATGGGTATGGGAAATGGAAGGAAAAAAATACAAGTGCAAGGGGTATATGACAAGTTAGGTAAAAAAGGGTGATAATGAAGGTGAAAGTAGGAACAGCTCCTGGAGTGGATGATATTATGGCTGAAATGTTGAAATATGGAGAAAGTGTGACAGAGTGTATGCACTTAATATGTAGCTTAGCATGGAAGCAGAAAACTGTCTGAGGATTGGGCGAAAGCTATTATTGTTCTGTTATTCAAAGGAAAAGGTGATTAGGATGTATATATCAATTAAAGAAGAATAATTTATTGAAGTATACTAGGCAAAGTGTATGCATGAGAGTTGACTGATAGAGTGATGGAAGTGACAGTGTAGAATGAGTTAGGAGCAAGAGGGTTTTAGGAAAGATAGGGGATGCATGAATCAGATTTCTGTGGTAAGAATAAATGTTGAAAAGTATCCAGCAAAATGCAAGTTGTATGCAGCTTTTACTGATCCAGAGAAAGCGTATGACAGAATTAAGTGGAATGGTCTATGGAATGTTTTAAGGATGTATGTGGTAAGGGGATAACTGTTGGATGATATGAAAGCCTTCTATGGCATAGGAAAGTTTGTGTAAGAGTGGATGGAGAATTGAGTGTGAAGTAAAGTATATATGGTGAGGTGATAAGAAAAATAAAAGCAAAATGAAAATTGATGTGCAGACAGTGATGAGTGTGGTGGTGAGGTATGGCAGCTAATCACAAGCCTGTTTGTGAGTGATACTGTGTGTTTGCTGAGAATGAATAAGAGTTGCATAAGGTTTTAAGTGTGTTTTATGATGTATAAGCACAGGTGATTGAAAGTGAATGCTAGTAAAGATAAAATAATGGTGTTTAAAAGTAAAGAGAGTGAAAGCATATGTTTTGCAAAGCCCTACACAGAGAAGGAAGAAAATGTACTAAACTATGTTAAAGACAGGGAAGGAGAAAAACTGGAAAAGGTGAGAGAATCTAAATATTTGGGAGATACCTTGGGTAAATTTGGTGATATGGAAGGGGAAATAAGGGAAAGAAAGCAGTATAGGGTAGAAAGGTTATTGGGTCCCTTAACAGAATTATGAAGAGCAGTGGTAAGTACATTAGTGAAGAAAGGATTGAGGGACAGCATAGTCCTCCCAACCCTGACCTATGCAGCTGAAACATGGACATGGAATGAATTACAGAGATCAAGAATCTAGGCAGTGGAAATGAGCTATTTGAGGAGAGCATGCTGTATGACGAGAGAATGAAGAAAGAAATGAGAGGGCATATGAGAGATGTGGTAAGGCATGGAATGCAAAGGGTATGAATTGTAGAGTGGGTGAAATGCAATACTTAGGTGGTTTGGGCATATGGAAAGAATGCAGAATGAGGAGGTTAAAAGGAAAGTGTATGATAGTATAATTAAAGAGGCTGGTGTAAGAGGAAGACCACCTGCAACATAGAGAAATACAGTGGAAGAGCTCTGGGGGAAGAGAAATGGTTGAAGAATGTGTGGAATGGTGTATGTGAAGAAAGTATGTAAGGACATGGATAAGTGAAGACTTTTTTGCCATGGCCATATCCTTGAAGGGTATTCCTGAGGGGAATGGGCATCAGAGATATAGAAAGATAGATACACAGAAATATCCATGTCATCATAAACCCTGATTATCTGTACTTTACCATTCCAAGGCGAGTGTCTTACTGTTTCCTTTATTACCCTCATTATTCCTTCCCTGTTTACAGTTCCTTCACTGCAGTTCTTTGCAGGATTGCAAACTAAGAGTATTACTGTACACTTCCTACCAAGAGTAGTGCTACCCATTAGGTATTGCCTGAAGGCATCCAATACAAGATATTTACTGAAATTTAATGGAACCCTTTTTAGTGAGGGCAAGTCCCTTCCCTCCTTTATTTTCTGTCCCTCCATGCTATTATATACCCATCTGGACAGATCAGGTTAGACTGAGTAATTACCTATTTTCTCTGTATGGAAAGGGAGTTTTACACTTGTGGGGCCCATCTCTATTATCATAAAACTTTTTAAACTTCAGCATGCTATCTATATTAATTATTCTCACATTCACTTTACTCCATTCATATGAATTATTTTTTTTGATCCTTTTTAACAAGATTCTTCTCTAATTTCATGTTATGTCCCAGGAACCATCAAAGAACTTTTCACTGTGTACATTATCAAGATGACAAAACTTGAAGGCTGTCATCACATCACCCCTCGCTCTTCTCTCTTCCATGCTGGGCAAATCTAAAGCCTTTAGCCTTTCCCTATAACTTAGCTTTCTGAATTCTGTGCCATTTTTATTGCCCTCCTCTGAACTTTCTCTCATAGTTCTTTGTGCTTCTTTATTTGTGTACCTAAACTTGAGAACAATATTCCAGTTCTAGCCTAAGGTAGGATAAGAATAGTTTGCTTATTTCCATCTCCTTGTCCTAGAATACCATTGGGTGGGACTCTAGTTACAGGTTAGTGACAATGTCAACTTCCAAGCTCCTCCCAAACACAAATTCCTTACGCTAATATTCTGTGGGACGGTTGTCATATTGAGGCTTTCTTTCACTGTGTCCGATCCTCACCATTTTATATTCATGTATGGTGAACTTCATCAACCTTGTATCAGATCAACTTTGGAGTTTGGCTAGGTTCCCTTGTAAGTTGAGGTAATCATCCTCATGTTTTACTTCCCTCATGACCACTGTGTCATCTGCAAATATGTTCAGGTAGGAGTCTAATCCTTCTGTAAAGTTTTTTACATAGATCAAGAAGTATGACATCCAAGCAGAAAACCCTGCAGCATGCCACTGGTAACCTCAGCTCATTTTAAGAAAGCTTCCTGACATGTATACTTTGTTGTCATTCTCTAATATAGTCTTCAGTCCATTGAAGGAGTCTTCCCTTATTCCTGCCTGAAGATCCAGCTTCTTTACCTGCTTCCTATGTGGCAGAGGATCATATGCTTTTGGGGAGTTCTAATACAAGCAATCTATCCAGGATTCTCTTTTGTCTGAAACAGAGCTCACTCTCCAGCAAAGATTTATGAGGTTTATTACTCATGAACTCCTTCCTCTGAAACCATGGTACCCTCATTAAGATAATTCTCATCTACATGAAGTCACTCAGTTGCTATCTGATCATCTTTACCAGTACCTTGCAGTCCATTGAAGGAGTCTTCCTTTATTCCTGCCTGAAGATCCAGCTTCTTTACCTGCTTCCTATGTGGCAGAGGATCATATGCTTTTTGGGAGTCCTAATACAAGCAATCCAACCAGGTTTCTCTTTTGTCTAAATCAGAGCTCATTCTCCAGCAGAGATTTATGAGGTTTATCATTCATGAAATCCTTCCCCTGAAACCATGGTGTCTTCACTAAGATAATTCTCATCTACATGAAGTCACTCAGTTGCTAACTGATCATCTTTACTAGTACCTTACAGACCAAACCAGTCAAGGAGACTGGCCCATAGTTCAGCACCTCCTCCCAGTATCCTTTCTCCAGTAGCATCTTGAAAATTAGTTCATGTGGTTTGTCAAATGTATGAAGTATTCATCCTCAACATAAATGAAGAAATTTCATCATGATCCATGAGCCTTATATGGGTCAAGACATTTCAGTATTGTGTGTCTGTCTTCTTTAGATATTTCAATACTTTCCAATACTTCTCCCTATTCCATCTCACTGTTGTTGGAGATATGGTGTCTTCCACTGTGAAAGCACTTTTCAACTTTGTCATTCAGTTCCTCATATATCCTAATATCATCCATTATTATGCTTCCTTTGAGTCCATTAACATTATTAGATGCTCTTTAACTTATAATTCATTCAAAATTTCTTTTTATCCTTGTTTCCTGTTCTCTTAAACCTTTTACAAATGCTGGTGGCTGATGTGTTGCCTATATCTTTGTCACAGCACATCATGAAGTTCCTTTGCTTTTTAACATCTTTTACTGAACCAGTCATCACTTTCTTAATGGTCCTTCTGCATCTGAAGCTAAAGGCATCCATGTTCCTAAATGTTCACTGCAAATTTCACAGAACCTTCCCCCATAATGCACTGGTTTGTGGCTATTGAACTCCATTTCCCTCTCATAATGGAGATTTTTAAGTACTGCATGGTTACACAACTGCAGGTACACCACCGATTTTCCGGCACTCTTGGTTCCAAATCCTTGCCAGATTAACCATTTTACTGGACCAACCGAGGTCACGTAATAATAATTCATCAACACACCTCTAACCCACTAATTATACATCTCTCATGTGTCTAAAGTATACCATGGACTGCTAGAAATTTAAATTAAACAAATATTAAATGTACATTAAATGAATAAATGAAATACATTTCCACCTGCTCAGGACTGAGGTGCTCATCAGCTACGAGTTTCGCAAATTCATCCACATACTCAGCAGCTCCTTCGTGGTTTGCAAACTGCTTTTCTTGGCACACTTTATCCATGGAAATTCCATGATGCTTCTTAAATCTTTGAAGCCATCCTTCACTACAGTTACGCTCATGTTGTAATTTAAGTTCTTCATGGAACAACTTAGCCTGGTTCATTATTGTGCTCCCTGACAAGTCCACTCCATCACCTCTGACGCTGTCAAAACCATTCCATCATCACTCAATCGTGCTCAGTACTCTTACCATCTTTCATAGTTTTTCTAATCATCATTTGCTTCTTGGAATCGCTGTCTGCATAGAATTTCAATATTTTCTCCATTTGCTTCTTTATGTATTAAACAGTTGACAAACCAATACTGTAGATGTCACACAGCTTATGCACTGAAACACCAAGGTCCATTTTTTTCAACAGTTCTATTTTATCTTGGACCGATATGGACTGGTGTTTACGTTTGACACCACGACTGACACTCTCATATGTCTGAGAAGCCATAGCTAGGGTTAGATTTAAGCAAAATAAGCTAAGAATCTCACAGAATTGTGGTTTCACCACCGATAAGTGCAGTGTAAAGAACGTAAATAAGCGTGCCCTACATACAACGCCATTTGTGGCCCCCTAGTAAACTAGTTTGGTGGCTGTAGTAATTTCAAGTTCCCTCACGTAATTTTATCCGGACTAAAGGAGGTCCCGAACCATCATTTGCCAGAAATTCGATGGTGTACCTGTATATCTCTTCATCGAGTTTAGTCTTAACTCTGCTCTCTTTACATTCTCATTTACTATATAATCAAACTGAAGCATTACATATTCACCTTTTTTCCAATTGGTATATCATATCTGATATTCTCAGGTTCCGTGCTACTAAATCTAATAATACTAAGCAATAATTTTTCATCATATTTCAATATAAGAATTGTGTTTTGAAGAACTGACAAATGTAGAAGAATGTGAGGCTGTAGTAGCTACATGCATGGGTATGGAGGATGAAAAAGAGGATACAAGTGCAAGGGCCTATAGAAAAAAGGGACATAAGAAGGACAGTAAAGAGGCTGAAGGTAGGAAAGGCACCTGCAGTGGATGGGATTATGGTTGAAATGCCGAAGTATGGAGAAGAAAGTCTGATAGAGTAGATGCTTCTGATATGTAATTCAGCATGGAAATAGAAAGTTGTGCCTGAGGATTGGGTGAAGGCTAATTTTGTTCATTTTTTCCTTTATTTCAAGGAAAAAGTGCTAAGGATGTATGAAGCAATTATAGGAGAGAAAAGTCTGTTAAGTTATCCCTGGGGATAGGGGAGAATACTTCCCACATATTCCCTGCGTGTCGCAGAAGGCGACTAAAAGGGGAGGGAGCGGGGGCTGGAAATCCTCCCCTCCCTTTTTTAATTTTCCAAAAGAAGGAACACAGAAGGGGACCAAGTGAGGTTATTACCTCTAAGGCTCAATCCTCTGTTCTTAACGCTACCCTGCTAACACAGGAAATAGCAAATACGTATGAAAAAAAACTGTTAAGTGTACTTGGAAAAGTGTATGCAAGAATGATGAATGATAGAATGATGGAAACTACTGAATGCAGAATAAGTGAGGAACAAGGGGTTTTTAGGAAAGGTAAGGAATGTGTGGATCAGATTTTCTGTAAAGATGACTATGGAGAAGTATTTAGCAGAAGGTAGGTTGTATGCAGCTTTTATGGATCTGGAGAACAGGGTTGAGTGGAATGCTTTAAGGAATGTTGTAAAAATATATGTGGTAGGGGGAAACCATTGGATTGTGTGAAAGCCTTCTACAGAGAAGCAAATTATCGTGTAAGAATTGAGAGTTGAGTAAAAGTTTCGGTATACATGTGGGTATGAGGCAGGGCTGTGTGACATCATCATAGCTTTTTAATATATGTATGGATGGAGTGACAGGAGAGATGAAAGCAAAACTTAAGAAATGAGGTGCAGAGAGAGAGACAGAGAGAAGTGTGGTGGTGAGCTATGGCCAATAGTGGCAAGCCTGTTTGTGAATGATGCTGTGCTGTTTGCTGAGAATGAAAAGGAGCTGCTGAAGGTTGTAAGTGTCTTTTATGATGTGTGCAAGCTTAAGCGATTGAAGGTAAATGTAAGTAAAAGTAAAGTAATGATGTTTGAAAGGAAACAATGGGCAAGTATAGATTTTGCAAAACTATAGAGAGAGAGAAAGAAGAAAGTACACTAAACTGTGTTTGGGATATGGGGAGAGAAAGGCTGGGAGAGGTGAGAGGAAGTTAAGTATTAGGGAGCTGTTTTGGGTAAGTTTGAAGATATGGAAGGAGAGTGATAAGGGAGAGAGCACTAAAGGGCAAAAGAGTCACTGGATTCCTTTACAGAATAATGAAGTGTAGAGGTGTAATGTACGGAAGTGATGACCTATGCAGCCAAAACATGGACATGGAATGAGTCAAAGAGGTTAAGAATCCAGACTGTGGAAATGGGCTATTTGAGAGGAGCGTGTGGTATGCTAGGGAATACAAAAGATGTGAACTGAGGAGTGGTAAAGTGGGTGAAACATGATACTTTGACATGGTTTGGGCATGTGGAAAGAATGAAAGTGAATGTTAGTACAATTAAAGGAGTGGGTGTGAAAGGACATGGGATAATAGAGTGAGAGTGTACTGGATGGAGAGAAATAGTGGAAGAATGCATGGAATGGTGTTTGCAAGGGAGGCATGTAAGGACAGCTATAAGTAAAGACTCTCTCGCCCTGGCCACCTCCTTGATGGGATTTCTTGGTGAAAACAGGCATCAGAGATATAGACAGATAGATAGACAGTTTCTTATTCTTCCTCATAACTTCCATTCTAAAGAATTATATGTAGAGACTATCCATTACTGGTCATCCTTTACAGCTTGACTTATCTTCTTTTAATGTATTTTATCTTAAAAACTAAATCTGGCATATTTCTATTTTTGTAATTTCTTCTTTTACTGGAATAGTGTCCACTTTTGTTCAAAAATTATCAATTAAGTATGCCCACTAAATCTCCCAGTTTTTGGTCAGCTTACGTTTTAGTGAAGCTCACTGTAGTGAAGCTCAGCAACAGTGACTTGTTCATTTCTGCATCTCTGGAAATTTCTAATATTGTTCTGATAGCCTTCATGCACTGATCATGAATTCTTAAACCTTTTTTGTATTTCCCTTACTGTTCTAACAGTTTATAATAACCTCTCTCTTTACACCTTCACATACTGTAGTAATCTACTAATGTCCCACTGTTTCAAAGTCTTCAGATCTCTGTTCCTCTGCACAAACCATTACCCTGTCCTTCATCCTTAAGCCTGGATTTAAATCCTGTTCTCTATCCTCTAATTTTGAAAGTCTTTGATCTCAGTGAAAAGAGCATTCCCTTTTGTTTGTTTATCTGAGGGACATTCTGAAAGTACCTATGGGCTTATATCTCTGATCTTTCCCACTAAATGCTCCCTTTTTCTTCCACTACTTTCATTTTAAATTCCTCTTATCAATTTTGCAATAATGTTCTTTAAAAATGCTTCCCAGAATCCTAATTTCTTCATCCATCAGTTATAATTTTTCATATTTCTCAATTTACTTCTCAATATCATATCATTTCTCAATTTTCATATTATTTCTCAATTTATCCCTGAGGATAGGGGAGAAAGAATACTTCCCACATACTTCCCATGTATCGTAGAAGGTGACTAGATTTCAAAAAAGAGAAAGAAGGAAAGTCAAGCAGGGAGTGCTCATCTTCCTCAAAGGCTCAGATTGGGGTGTCTGAATGTGTGTGGATGTAACCAAGATGAGAAGAATGGAGAGATAGGTAGTATGTTTGAGGGAAGAAACCTGGATGGCCTGGCTCTGAGTAAAACAAAGCTCAAGAGTAAGGGGGAAGAGTGGTTTGGGAAGGTCTTGGGAGTAAAGTCAGGGGTTGGTGAGAGGACAAGAGCTAGGGAAGGAGTAGCAATATTCCTGAAGCAGGATATGTGGGAGTATGTGATAGAGTGAAAGAAAGTAAATTCTAGATTGATCTGGGTAAAACTGAAAGTGGATGGAGAGAGATGGGTGATTATTGGAGCCTATGCACCTGGTCATGAGAAGAAAGATCATGAAAGGCAAGTGTTTTGGGAGCAGTTCAGTGAGTGTATTAGCAGCTTTGATGCACGAGACCAGGTTATAGAGATGGGTGATTCAAATGTGGTGAGTAATGTGGCAGCTGGGGGTATAAGTGGTGTACCTGGGGTGTTCAGTGTTGTGAATGGAAATGGTGAAGAGCTTGTGCATTTGTGTGGTGAAAAAGACTGGTGATTGGGAATACCTGATCTGAAAAGAGTTATACATAAGTATACGTATGTGAGTAGGAGAGATGGTCAAAGGGCATTATTGGACTATGCGTTAACTGACAGGCGTGTAAAAGAGAGACTTTTGGATGCTGATGTGCTGAGAGGGGCAGCTGGAGGAATGTCTAATCACTATCTTGTGGAGGTGAAGGTGAAGATTTGTAAAGGTTTTCAGAAAAGATGAGAGAATGTTGGGGAGAAGAGAGTGGTGAGAGTTTGGAAAGGAGACTTGTGTGAGGAAGTATCAGGAGAGATTGAATGTAGAATGGCAAAAGATGACAGCAAGTGACATAAGGGGAGTGGTTGAGGAATGGGGTGTATTTAAGGAAGTAGTGATGGCTTGTGCAAAAGATGCATGTGGTATGAGAAAGGTGGGAGGTGGGCAGATTAGAAAGGGTAGTGTGTGGTAGGATGAAGTAAGATTGTTAGTGAAAAAGAGAGGCATTTGGACAATATTTGCAAGGAAATAGTGTAAATGACTGGGAGATGTATAAAAGAAAGTGGCAAGAGGTCAAGAGAAAGGTGCATGAGTTGAAAGAGAGGGCAAATGAGAGTTAGGGTGAGAGGATATCGGTAAATTTTCGGAAGAATAAAAAGATGTTTTGGAAGAAGGTAAAAAACATGTGTAAGGCAAAAGAACCAATGGTAACATCGGTGCAGTGGGCATGTGGGGAAGTGATAACAGATAGTGACAGAGTAAGAAGGAGATGGAGTGAGTATTTTGAAGGTTTGTTGAATGTGTCTGATGATAGAGTGGCAGATAAAGGGTGTTTTGGTCAGGGTGGTGTATGAAGTGAGAGGGTCAGGGAGAATGATTTGGTGAAGAGAGAAGAGGTAGTGAAAGTTTAGCAGAAGCTGAATTTTGGCAAGGCGGTGGGTTTGGATGGTACTGCAGTGGAATCAATCAAAAAAGGGGGTGACTGTGTTGTTGATTGGTTGGTAAGTATATTCAGTGTATGTATGGACCATGGTGAAGTGCCTGAGGACTGGTGGAATGCATGCATAGTACCACTGTGCAAAGGCAAAGGGGATAAAGTTGAGTGTTCAAACTACAGAGGTATAAGTTTGTTGAGTAATCCTGGGAAATTACATGGGAGGGTACTGAGTGAGAGGGTGAAGGCATGTACTGAGCATCAGATTGAGGAAGAGCAGTGTGGTTTCCAAAGTGGTAGAGGATAGTTGGATCAGGTGTTTGCTTTAATGAATTTTTGTTAGAAAAACAAATGTATGTAGTATTCATGGATCTGGAGAATGCATATGATAGGGCTGATAGAGATGCTTTGTGGAAGGTTTTAAGAATATATGGTGTGGGAGGTAAGTTGCTAGAAGCAGTGAAAAGTTTTTACCAAGGTTGTAAGGCATAAGTAACGAGAAGGAAGAGAAGATGGTGATTAGTTTCCAGTGAATGTCGGTCTGCGGCAGGGGTGTGTGATGTCCCCATGGTTGTTTGATTTGTTCATGGATGGGGTGGTTAGGGAGGTGAATGCAAGTATTTTGGAGAGAGGGGCAAGTATGCAGTCTGTTGTGGACAAGAGGGCCTGGGAAGTGAGTCAGTTGTTGTTTGCCAATGATATAGCTCTGGTGGATGATTCATGTGAGAAACTGCAGAGGTTGGTGACTGAGTTTAAAAAAGTGTGAAAGGAGAAAGTTGAGAGTAAATGTGAATAAAACCTTAAACCACTTTATAAGTGCACTGTGTAATTCTGTACTCCTGGAACCTTTCAAAGTTTTCTGAAGCTTTAAACTTTTCTGGCTTTCATTTTCAGCAAAAAACAGAAATTAACAGGACTTAGTTAGCTTGGCTGCAGTGTAAACAGGTTTTGGCACTTTTGTGCTGCTAACAGTGCCACTCTGATGGAAGATCCACAAACCAATGGCAGCAGATTCAAAACATGCTGGACCATGGGAGTTGCCATACCACATAGCGCTTGATTAGAGAGGAACAACCTGTACTGTGTTACACCACTCCTTACCCATTTTTTCATAAACTTCCTAATTCTCTTCATTTCTGCAATTCTTTCTATCTCTTTATCAATCAGTATTACAGAATGACCACTAAAAAACTTCAAAAGACTTATACTTGACATCTCTCATCAGTTTGCCTATTTGAATCCCTGATCCATTCTAAATCTAATGCTCTTTTTTAATCTTGATTAAATAAAAAAAATGATACCTAGTAGCAATTGAAAAGACAAAGAAATGCACATAATGTCTGACTGGAGAGGTGTAATGTAGCTATGGGTGAAATAGAGGTTACACTGACCAAGAGTTTGCCTTGAAGATTTTTTTGAGAATTTCTTGGCAAAAGGGAGTAAATTGTAAGTGGCATTTATGGAACTGGAGAATGTGTTTGATAGGGATGAGAGAGAGACCTTGTGAAAGATGCCATGAATATATGGGATGCATGGAAAGTTGCCAAATGCAGTGAGGAGTTTTTACCAGACAGTAAGGCATCGCTATTAGCAGGAAGGGAGAATAGCGAATAGTTCCTGATGAAAGAGGATCTGCATAAATGATCTGTGGTGTCATCGTGGTTATTTAATCTGTTTATGGAGAGTGTAGTGAGGGAGGTTAATGCCAAAGATTTAGAGTTGGGGCAGTCTATCATGTGTTGGGCATGAGGAACATGAGAGATAAAACAGTTGCTGTTTGCAAATGACATGGCTCTTGTGGCAGGCTCCAGATAGAAACACCAGAATCTTGAAAAAGAGTTTGAGGGAACGTGTGATATCAGAAAGTTGGGAACAAATGTGAACAAATTATGGTAATGACATGCAACAGTACAGTGAAATAGGAAAGTCTGCATGTAGCTTTGACTGGGAAGGACCTCAAGGAAGGGGACTCCTTTAGGTGTCTGGGAGTGCATGTGATAGATGCAGGAATCATAGGAATAAAGTTGAGTGTCCTGAGTGCACTGAGGAGTATGCAGGAAAAGTCAGTGGCTATCAGGGCAAAGATAGGTATGCCTGAAGATAAAGTTGTCCCAGTCTCTAGAGTTGTCCTGACATAAATCTGGTGCCTTGAACACGAAAAATGCAAAATGATGAATGAATTGGAATACAAATGCCAAAGAACATGTGATGTGACACCAGTTGAATGTGTGAGGAATTAAGAGTAAGAGAGAGATGGAGAAGGAAACACATTCTAATTGAGAGAACTGACCAGGGTGTGCCATAATGGTTCAGACATATGGAGAGAATGACTTGGAAAAGACAGAATGAGAGGATCTACATATCAAAAATTGAGGAAAAAAAGGGAGAGAAACCAAGAGAGAGATGAAAGGATCGAGAGAAGGTAGTATGGGGTACTGAGGCCTGAATATTCACAAGGGGCAGAAGTGTGCATGGCACAGAATGAACTGGACCGATGTGGTATACCAGGAATGTACTAATGTCAATGGGCTGACTTTGAAAAAAATCAAGCTAAACCTAAGAATAGTCTTTGGAACTTATCTGTGGGTGGTGGGCTCTGATCCGAGTGCAAATGTGGCCAATTTTGGTTCGTTTCTAACACCATCCTGATAAGCTGGGGGAAGTAATTGTGTTAAAAAAAAGTAGAAAAAGAAATTATACACTCACGGCCCCTCTGATATTTCTTCCCTTACTTGTACCATAAGTCTGCTGAAGCAAAAATACTTTTGTCTCTTCTCCAAAGGCTGAGAGTTGTTCTTGGGTGTTCCTGACTGGTTTGGTCAGTAAACAGGTTGAGAAACTTGAAGGTTATGGTTAAATCAACCCTTACCCTTTTCTCTTCCACAATGGGCAAATCTGTGGCCTCTACCCTCTCACTATAACTCACAAAATGTTTAGAAGGAAAAATTGTATGTGTATGTAAAATGTATAGCAGCTAGTTCATGGTTTTTGATTCACTGCTTGATTCTTTCCTTCCTCCGCTACATTTTTTGTTTTGCTTACCTGGGTTCTATAACCTGTCTTTCTGTAAGAGGTACGTGTGTTATCATTAGAAGAATATGTTTAACTTGCTTTAATTTCTTTCCCATCAGGCCCATCCTTGACATCATCATTAATACCTATGCCCTTTTAGAAAAGATATATATATAAAACAGATTGTATGGACAAAGCAAGGATTTATGATATAAGAGTTCCATCTTGGTAACTCTAACTCTTGTACTTAGGGCTTTCTTAAAAGTATACATTTATCATATTGGGTTTCTAGGAAAATGAGGGCTACTACCACATAGATTTTGCCATTATAAACAGAGGAAACAAAAAATGGAAAGCGTAAGAAAACAAAAAATAAAGAGAAATTAGAAAAAAAAGTTTATCTGCAAAAGTATGAGGTCTGAAAATGTGACATCACTTTAAAAGTCATTATGCATCTAAAATGCAGCTACAAGAGAACACCATTATTGTAGATGATGAGGCAATATGGATAAATCATCTTTATGTAAACCCTTGACTTCATTTATGATCAACCTACCTGGTTGCTCGAGGAGTGTTGGTGCTGACTAGTGGTTGGGGATGGAGTAGTAGAAAGTGTATTGGAGACATTGGTAGAACTAGTGTCCTGCCTTTGAGATTTATAGCCTGAGCTCATACTCTGGTCACTAATCCGACTACTGGTTGAATCTAGTGGAAAACAAAGATATTATTACTACAAACTTACTAAAATTTGTTAATGATTGAAGCATTAAGATATTCAACTGCATGAATTTGTTAAAGGTACTATTGCATTAATCTTATATATCTGGGAGTGGATCTGGCAGCGGATGGAACCATGGAAGCGGAAGTGGATCATAGGGTGGGGGAGGGGGCGAAAATTCTGGGAGCCTTGAAGAATGTGTGGAAGTCGAGAACATTATCTCGGAAAGCAAAAATGGGTATGTTTGAAGGAATAGTGGTTCCAACAATGTTGTATGGTTGCGAGGCGTGGACTATGGATAGAGTTGTGCGCAGGAGGATGGAGGTGCTGGAAATGAGATGTTTGATGACAATGTGTGGTGTGAGGTGGTTTGATCGAGTGAGTAACGTAAGGGTAAGAGAGATGTGTGGAAATAAAAAGAGCGTGGTTGAGAGAGCAGAAGAGGGTGTTTTGAAGTGGTTTGGGCACATGGAGAGAATGAGTGAGGAAAGATTGACCAAGAGGATATATGTGTCGGAGGTGGAGGGAACGAGGAGAAGAGGGAGACCAAATTGGAGGTGGAAAGATGGAGTGAAAAAGATTTTGTGTGATCGGGGCCTGAACATGCAGGAGGGTGAAAGGAGGGCAAGGAATAGAGTGAATTGGAGCGATGTGGTATACCGGGGTTGACGTGCTGTCAGTGGATTGAATCAAGGCATGTGAAGCGTCTGGGGTAAACCATGGAAAGCTGTGTAGGTATGTATATTTGCGTGTGTGGACGTATGTATATACATGTGTATGGGGTGGGGTTGGGCCATTTCTTTCGTCTGTTTCCTTGCGCTACCTCGTAAACGCGGGAGACAGCGACAAAGTATAATAAAAAAAAATAATAATATATATATATATATATATATATATATATATATATATATATATATATATATATATATTCAGAAGTGGTAGAGGATGTGTGGATCAGGTGTTTGCTTTGAAGAATGTATGTGAGAAATACTTAGAAAAGCAAATGGATTTGTATGTAGCATTTATGGATCTGGAGAAGGCATATGATAGAGTTGATAGAGATGCTCTGTGGAAGGTATTAAGAATATATGGTGTGGGAGGCAAGTTGTTAGAAGCAGTGAAAAGTTTTTATCGAGGATGTAAGGCATGTGTACGTGTAGGAAGAGAGGAAAGTGATTGGTTCTCAGTGAATGTAGGTTTGCGGCAGGGGTGTGTGATGTCTCCATGGTTGTTTAATTTGTTTATGGATGGGGTTGTTAGGGAGGTAAATGCAAGAGTCTTGGAAAGAGGGGCAAGTATGAAGTCTGTTGGGGATGAGAGAGCTTGGGAAGTGAGTCAGTTGTTGTTCGCTGATGATACAGCGCTGGTGGCGGATTCATGTGAGAAACTGCAGAAGCTGGTGACGGAGTTTGGTAAAGTGTGTGGAAGAAGAAAGTTAAGAGTAAATGTAAATAAGAGCAAGGTTATTAAGTACAGTAGGGTTGAGGGTCAAGTCAATTGGGAGGTGAGTTTGAATGGAGAAAAACTGGAGGAAGTGAAGTGTTTTAGATATCTGGGAGTGGATCTGTCAGCGGATGGAACCATGGAAGCGGAAGTGGATCATAGGGTGGGGGAGGGGGCGAAAATTTTGGGAGCCTTGAAAAATGTGTGGAAGTCGAGAACATTATCTCGGAAAGCAAAAATGGGTATGTTTGAAGGAATAGTGGTTCCAACAATGTTGTATGGTTGCGAGGCGTGGGCTATGGATAGAGTTGTGTGCAGGAGGATGGATGTGCTGGAAATGAGATGTTTGAGGACAATGTGTGGTGTGAGGTGGTTTGATCGAGTAAGTAACGTAAGGGTAAGAGAGATGTGTGGAAATAAAAAGAGCGTGGTTGAGAGAGCAGAAGAGGGTGTTTTGAAATGGTTTGGGCACATGGAGAGAATGAGTGAGGAAAGATTGACCAAGAGGATATATGTGTCGGAGGTGGAGGGAACGAGGAGAAGAGGGAGACCAAATTGGAGGTGGAAAGATGGAGTGAAAAGGATTTTGTGTGATCGGGGCCTGAACATGCAGGAGGGTGAAAGGAGGGCAAGGAATAGAGTGAATTGGAGCGATGTGGTATACAGGGGTTGACGTGCTGTCAGTGGATTGAATCAAGGCATGTGAAGCGTCCGGGGTAAACCATGGAAAGCTGTGTAGGTATGTATATTTGCGTGTGTGGACGTGTGTATGTACATGTGTATGGGGGGGGGTTTGGGCCATTTCTTTCGTCTGTTTCCTTGCGCTACCTCGCAACCGCGGGAGACAGCGACGAGGTAAAAAAAAAAAAATATATATATATATATATATATATATATATATATATATATATATATAATGTGTGGAAGTCGAGAACATTATCTCGGAAAGCAAAAATGGGTATGTTTGAAGGAATAGTGGTTCCAACAATGTTGTATGGTTGCGAGGCGTGGGCTATGGATAGAGTTGTGCGCAGGAGGATGGATGTGCTGGAAATGAGATGTTTGAGGACAATGTGTGGTGTGAGGTGGTTTGATCGAGTAAGTAACGTAAGGGTAAGAGAGATGTGTGGAAATAAAAAGAGCGTGGTTGAGAGAGCAGAAGAGGGTGTTTTGAAATGGTTTGGGCACATGGAGAGAATGAGTGAGGAAAGATTGACCAAGAGGATATATGTGTCGGAGGTGGAGGGAATGAGGAGAAGTGGGAGACCAAATTGGAGGTGGAAAGATGGAGTGAAAAAGATTTTGTGTGATCGGGGCCTGAACATGCAGGAGGGTGAAAGGAGGGCAAGGAATAGAGTGAATTGGATCGATGTGGTATACCAGGGTTGACGTGCTGTCAGTGGATTGAATCAGGGCAGGTGAAGCATCTGGGGTGAACCATGGAAAGCTGTGTAGGTATGTATATTTGCGTGTGAGGACGTATGTATATACATGTGTATGGGGGTGGGTTGGGCCATTTCTTTCGTCTGTTTCCTTGCGCTACCTCGCAAACGCGGGAGACAGCGGCAAAAAAAAAAAAATATATATATATATATATATATATATATATATATATATATATATATATATATATATATATATATATATATCCCTGGGGATAGGGGAGAAAGAATACTTCCCACGTATTCCCTGCGTGTCGTAGAAGGCGACTAAAAGGGAAGGGAGTGGGGGGCTGGAAATCCTCCCCTCTCGTTTTTTTTTAATTTTCCAAAAGAAGGAACAGAGAAGGGGGCCAGGTGAGGATATTCCCTCAAAGGCCCAGTCCTCTGTTCTTAACGCTACCTCGCTATCGCGGGAAATGGCGAATAGTATTAAAAAAAAAAAAAAATATATATATATATATATATATATATATATATATATATATATATATATATATATATATATAATATATATATATATATATATATATATATATATATATATATATATATATATATATATATATATAATATATATATATATATATATATATATATATATATATATATATATATATATATATATTATAGAGTGAAAAAGATTTTGAGTGACTTGGGCCTGAACATGCAGGATGGTGAAAGGCGTGCAACGAATAGAGTGAATTGGAATGATGTGGTATACCAGGGTCGACTTGCTAGCAATGGATTGAACCAGGGCATGTGAAGCGTCTGGGGTAAACCACGGAAAGTTTTGTTAAGCCTGGATGTGGAAAGGGAGCTGTGGTTTTGATGCATTATACATGACAGCTAGAGACTGAGTGTGAACGAATGTGGCCTTTGTTGTCTTTTCCTAGCAATACCTCGCGCGCATGTGGGGGAGGGGGTTGTCATTTCATGTGTGGTAGGATGGCAATGGGAATTAATAAAGGCAGCAGGTATGAGTTATGTACATGTGTATATATGTATATGTCTGTGTATGTATATATATGTATGTATATGTTGAAATGTATAGATATGTATATGTGCGTGTGTGGACGTGTATATATACACATGTGTATGTGGGTGGGGTGAGCCATTCTTTCGTCTGTTTCCTTGTGCTACCTCGCTAAATTGGGAGACAGCAACAAAGTATTATAAACAAATAAATAACTATTACACATGACAGCTAGAGACTAAAGTGTGAATGAATGTGGGCTTTGTAGTCTTTTCCTAGCACTGCCTCACGCGCATGCAGGGGGAAGGGGGTGCCATATGTGGTGGGGTGGCAACAGGAATGGATGAAGGCAGCAAGTATGTATATATATGTAAACGTTGAAATGTATGGGTATGCATATATGCATGTGTGACCGTATATGTATATACATGTGTATGTGGGTAGGTTGGGTTTCTTTCTTTCATCTGTTCTCTTGCGCTATCTCACTAACGCAGGAGAATGCGACTAAGTATAATTAAAAATATATATATATATATATATATATACACACATTTTTTTTTTTTTTTTTTTTTTAAAGAAGGAACAGAGAAGGGGGTCAGGTGAGGATATTCCCTCAAAGGCCCAGTCCTCTGTTCTTAACGCTACCTCGCTAATGCCAGAAATGGCAAATAGTATGAAAAAAAAAAAAAAATATATATATATATACTTAATCAAATCACCTCACACCACATACTGTCCTTAAACATCTCATTTCCAGCACATCCACCCTCCTCCACACAACTCTATCTATAGCCCATGCCTCGCAGCCATATAACATTGTTGGAACCACTATTCCTTCAAACATACCCATTTTTGCTTTCCAAGATAACGTTCTCGAATTCCACACTTTTTCCAACGCTCCCAGAACTTTCGCCCCCTCCCCCATCCTATGATTCACTTCTGCTTCCATGGTTCCATCCACTGCCAAATCCACTCCCAGATATCTAAAACACTCCACTTCCTCCATTCAGACTTACCTCCCAACTGACTTGTCCCTCAACCCTATTGTACCTAATAACCTTGCTCTTATTCACATTTGCTCTCAGCTTTCTTCTTTCATACACTTTACCAAACTCAGTCAAAAGCTTCTGCAGTTTCTCTCCCGAATCAGCCACCAGCGCTGAATCATCAGCAAACAACAATTGCCTCACTTTCCAAGCTCTCTCATCCACAACAGACTGCATACTTGCCCCTCTTGCCAAGGCTCTTGCATTCACCTCCCGAACAACCCCATTCATAAACAAATTAAACAACCATGGAGACATCACGCACCCCTGCCGCAAACCAACACTCAATGAGAACCAATCACTTTCCTCTCTTCCTACACGTACACATACCTTACATCCTCGATAAAAACTTTTCACTGCTTCTAACAACTTACCTCCCACACCATATATTCTTAATACCTTCCACAGAGCATCTCTATCAACCTGGGGATAAGGGAGAAATAATACTTCCCATGCATTCCCCTCGTGTCATAGAAAGCGACTAAAGGGGATGGGAGTGAGGGCTAGAAACCCTCCCCTCCTTGTATTTCAACTTTCTAAAATGGGAAACAGAAGAAGGAGTTATGCGGGGAGTGCTCATCCTCCTCGAAGGCTCAGATTGGGGTGTCTAAATGTGTGTGGATGTAACCAAGATGAGGAAAAAGGAGAGATAGGTAGTATGTTTGAGGAAAGGAAACCGGATGTTTTGGCTCTGAGTGAAATGAAGCTCAAGGGTAAAAGGGAAGAGTGGTTTGGGAATGTTTTGAGAGTAAAGTCTGGAGTTGGTGAGAGGACAAGAGCAAAGGAAGGAGTAGCACTACTTCTGAAACAGGAGTTGAGGGAGTATGTGATAGAGTGTAAGAAAGTAATCTCTAGATTGATATGGATAAAACTGAAAGTGGATGGAGCGAGATGGGCAATTATTGGGGCCTATGCTCCTGGAAATGGGAAGAAAGATCATGAGAGGCAAGTGTTTTGGGAGTAGCTGAGTGAGTGTGTTAGCAATTTTGACACACACACACACACACACACACACACACACACACACACACACACACACACACATATATATAAAGAAATAAAGAACTGAGATCAGAGACCGCGTTGTAGGGAACCCCCAAGACACACACACGAGAGAACTTTCATCAGATGTTTTTCGAAGAGTTACTGCTGAACAGGGAGATCAACATCCACATCCCTATACCCAACCTCACCGCCATCTGCTGCTGGACCGCCGAGAAGACAGTGATGCTACTACTTTTGTGAATTAAGAACCATTGCAACACAAACCTCGCCAGGTGGTAGAGCGACCCGCAGTGTATCGAGACGGACTTCCCCAGAACTTTTTTAAAGGGGAAGTAAATGTTTATAGTTGTGTAACTGGAGTGATAGTTTTCATACATGGTGCTCTGACAAGAAAATAGTGAAACTGGAAAAAAATGTAGCTTAGACATTGAAGCTTATTCTTTCATTGAAATGTGAACAAAGGGAGCATTTTTTAAAGTGATAGAGATGGAAAGCAAAAAGGCATTTTTCATGAATGTACTGGAAAAGTTGAGGTCCAAATAAACTTTTGGTCTGTCAAGGCTTATTATGGTGGATGACCAACTACCTACCCTCATGTATCCAAGATATGGTTGTACTTTGTGTAATGAAGACAATTGAGAAACATCATAAGCCAATATTCCAGTTTCATGATAAGAGAAGTGGACCAGGGAGTATGATACAGTGGTTAAATTGATGAAAACTACTATTGACGTTTGTGTAAATAAATTATACATTTCCCTTTTCCATAGCCAGAGGTTGAACCAATATGTGACATTCATTTTTCATTTCATTTCAAGCTAGAAGTTTCAGTTTTCTAAATTATTTCTTACATTTTTCATATGTATATATATATATATATGTATGTGTGTATATGTGTGTATATATATATATATATGTGTAATATTTTTTTTTTTTTTTTGCTTTGTCGCTGTCTCCTGCGTTTGCGAGGTAGCGCAAGGAAACAGACGAAAGAAATGGCCCAACCCACCCCCATACACATGTATATACATACGTCCACACACGCAAATATACATACCTACACAGCTTTCCATGGTTTACCCCAGACGCTTCACATGCCCTGATTCAATCCACTGACAGCACGTCAACCCCGGTATACCACATCGATCCAATTCACTCTATTCCCTGTCCTCCTTTCACCCTCCTGCATGTTCAGGCCCTGATCACACAAAATCTTTTTCACTCCATCTTTCCACCTCCAATTTGGTCTCCCACTTCTCCTCGTTCCCTCCACCTCCGTCACATATATCCTCTTGGTCAATCTTTCCTCACTCATTCTCTCCGTGTGCCCAAACCATTTCAAAACACCCTCTTCTGCTCTCTCAACCACGCTCTTTTTATTTCCAAACATCTCTCTTACCCTTACGTTACCTACTCGATCAAACCACCTCACACCACACATTCTCCTCAAACATCTCATTTCCAGCACATCCATCCTCCTGCGCACAACTCTATCCATAGCCCACGCCTCGCAACCATACAACATTGTTGGAACCACTATTCCTTCAAACATACCCATTTTTGCTTTCCGAGATAATGTTCTCGACTTCCACACATTCTTCAAGGCTCCCAGGATTTTCGCCCCCTCCCCCACCCTATGATCCACGTCCGCTTCCATGGTTCCATCCGCTGCCAGATCCACTCCCAGATATCTAAAACACTCTACTTCCTCCAGTTTTGCTCCATTCAAACTTACCTCCCAATTGACTTGACCCTCAACCCTACTGTACCTAATAACCTTGCTCTTATTCACATTTACTCTTAACTTTCTTCTTTCACACACTTTACCAAACTCAGTCACCAGCTTCTGCAGTTTCTCACATGAATCAGCCACCAGGGCTGTATCATCAGCGAACAACAACTGACTCACTTCCCAAGCTCTCTCATCCACAACAGACTTCATACTTGCCCCTCTTTCCAAAACTCTTGCATTTACCTCCCTAACAACCCCATCCATAAACAAATTAAACAACCATGGAGACATCACACATCCCTGCCGCAAACCTACATTCACTGAGAACCAATCACTTTCCTCTCTTCCTACACGTACACATGCCTTACATCCTCGATAAAAACTTTTCACTGCTTCTAACAACTTGCCTCCCACACCATATATTCTTAATACCTTCCACAGAGCATCTCTATCAACTCTATCATATGCCTTCTCCAGATCCATAAATGCTACATATAAATCCATTTGCTTTTCTAAGTATTTCTCATATACATTCTTCAAAGCAAACACCTGATCCACACATCCTCTACCACTTCTGAAACCACACTGCTCTTCCCCAATCTGATGCTCTGTACATGCCTTCACCCTCTCAATCAATACCCTCCCATATAATTTACCAGGAATACTCAACAAACTTATACCTCTGTAATTTGAGCACTCACTCTTATCCTCTTTGCCTTTGTACAATGGCACTATGCACACATTCCGCCAATCCTCAGGCACCTCACCATGACTCATACATACATTAAATACCCTTACCAACCAGTCAATAATACAGTCACCCCCTTTTTTAATAAATTCCACTGCAATACCATCCAAACCTGCTGCCTTGCCGGCTTTCATCTTCCGCAAAGCTTTTACTACCTCTTCTCTGTTTACCAAATCATTTTCCCTAACCCTCTCACTTTGCACACCACCTCGACCAAAACACCCTATATCTGCCACTCTATCATCAAACACATTCAACAAACCTCCAAAATACTCACTCCATCTCCTTCTCACATCACCACTACTTGTTATCACCTCCCCATTTGTGCCCTTCACTGAAGTTCCCATTTGCTCCCTTGTCTTATGCACTTTATTTACCTCCTTCCAGAACATCTTTTTATTCTCCCTAAAATTTAATGATACTCTCTCACCCCAACTCTCATTTGCCCTCTTTTTCACCTCTTGCACCTTTCTTTTGACCTCCTGTCTCTTTCTTTTATACATCTCCCACTCAATTGCATTTTTTCCCTGCAAAAATCATCCAAATGCCTCTCTCTTCTCTTTCACTAATAATCTTACTTCTTCATCCCACCACTCACTACCCTTTCTAATCAACCCACCTTCCACTCTTCTCATGCCACAAGCATCTTTTGCGCAATCCATCACTGATTCCCTAAATACATGCCATTCCTCCCCCACTCCCCTTACTTCCATTGTTCTCACCTTTTTCCATTCTGTACTCAGTCTCTCCTGGTACTTCCTCACACAAGTCTCCTTCCCAAGCCCACTTACTCTCACCACCCTCTTCACCCCAACATTCACTCTTCTTTTCTGAAAACCCATACATATCTTCACCTTAGCCTCCACAAGATAATGATCAGATATCCCTCCAGTTGCACCTCTCAGCAGTACTCCTGAAACAGGAGTTGTGGGAGTATGTGATAGAATGTAAGAAAGTAAATTCTCGATTAATATGGGTAAAACTGAAAGTTGATGGAGAGAGATGGGTGATTATTGGTGCATATGCACCTGGGCATGAGAAGAAAGATCATGAGAGGCAAGTGTTTTGGGAGCAGCTGAATGAGTGTGTTAGTGGTTTTGATGCACGAGACCGGGTTATAGTGATGGGTGATTTGAATGCAAAGGTGAGTAATGTGGCAGTTGAGGGAATAACTGGTATACATGGGGTGTTCAGTGTTGTAAATGGAAATGGTGAAGAGCTTGTAGATTTATGTGCTGAAAAAGGACTGGTGATTGGGAATAGCTGGTTTAAAAAGCGAGATATACATAAGTATACATATGTAAGTACGAGAGATGGCCAGAGAGCGTTATTGGATCACTTGTTAATTGACAGGCGCGTGAAAGAGAGACTTTTGGATGTTAATTTTTTTTTTTTTTTTTTTTTATACCTCGTCGCTGTCTCCCGCGGTTGTGAGGTAGCGCAAGGAAACAGACGAAAGAAATGGCCCAACCCCCCCCATACACATGTACATACACACGTCCACACACGCAAATATACATACCTACACAGCTTTCCATGGTTTACCCCAGACGCTTCACATGCCTTGATTCAATCCACTGACAGCACGTCAACCCCTGTATACCACATCGCTCCAATTCACTCTATTCCTTGCCCTCCTTTCACCCTCCTGCATGTTCAGGCCCCGATCACACAAAATCCTTTTCACTCCATCTTTCCACCTCCAATTTGGTCTCCCTCTTCTCCTCGTTCCCTCCACCTCCGACACATATATCCTCTTGGTCAATCTTTCCTCACTCATTCTCTCTATGTGCCCAAACCATTTCAAAACACCCTCTTCTGCGCTCTCAACCACGCTCTTTTTATTTCCACACATCTCTCTTACCCTTACGTTACTTACTCGATCAAACCACCTCACACCACACATTGTCCTCAAACATCTCATTTCCAGCACATCCATCCTCCTGCGCACAACTCTATCCATAGCCCACGCCTCGCAACCATACAACATTGTTGGAACCACTATTCCTTCAAACATACCCATTTTTGCTTTCCGAGATAATGTTCTCGACTTCCACACATTTTTCAAGGCTCCCAAAATTTTCGCCCCCTCCCCCACCCTATGATCCACTTCCGCTTCCATGGTTCCATCCGCTGACAGATCCACTCCCAGATATCTAAAACACTTCACTTCCTCCAGTTTTTCTCCATTCAAACTCACCTCCCAATTGACTTGACCCTCAACCCTACTGTACCTAATAACCTTGCTCTTATTCACATTTACTCTTAACTTTCTTCTTCCACACACTTTACCAAACTCCATCACCAGCTTCTGCAGTTTCTCACATGAATCCGCCACCAGCGCTGTATCATCAGCGAACAACAACTGACTCACTTCCCAAGCTCTCTCATCCCCAACAGACTTCATACTTGCCCCTCTTTCCAAGACTCTTGCATTTACCTCCCTAACAACCCCATCCATAAACAAATTAAACAACCATGGAGACATCACACACCCCTGCCGCAAACCTACATTCACTGAGAAACAATCACTTTCCTCTCTTCCTACACGTACACATGCCTTACATCCTCGATAAAAACTTTTCACTGCTTCTAACAACTTGCCTCCCACACCATATATTCTTAATACCTTCCACAGAGCATCTCTATCAAATGCCTTCTCCAGATCCATAAATGCTAAATACAAATCCATTTGCTTTTCTAAGTATTTCTCACATACATTCTTCAAAGCAAACACCTGATCCACACATCCTCTACCACTTCTGAAACCACACTGCTCTTCCCCAATCTGATGCTCTGTACCTGCCTTCACCCTCTCAATCAATACCCTCCCATATAATTTACCAGGAATACTCAACAAACTTATACCTCTGTAATTTGAGCACTCACTCTTATCCCCTTTGCCTTTGTACAATGGCACTATGCACGCATTCCGCCAATCCTCAGGCACCTCACCATGAGTCATACATACATTAAATAACCTTACCAACCAGTCAACAATACAGTCACCCCCTTTTTTAATAAATTCCACTGCAATACTATCCAAACCTGCTGCCTTGCCGGCTTTCATCTTCCGCAAAGCTTTTACTACCTCTTCTCTGTTTACCAAATCATTTTCCCTAACCCTCTCACTTTGCACACCACCTCGACCCAAACACCCTATATCTGCCACTCTGTCATCAGACACATTCAACAAACCTTCAAAATACTCATTCCATCTCCTTCTCACATCACCACTACTTGTTATCACCTCCCCATTTACGCTCTTCACTGAAGTTCCCATTTGCTCCCTTGTCTTACGCACCCTATTTACCTCCTTCCAGAACATCGTTTTATTCTCCCTAAAATTTACTGATAATCTCTCACCCCAACTCTCATTTGCCCTTTTTTTCACCTCTTGCACCTTTCTCTTGACCTCCTGTCTCTTTCTTTTATACTTCTCCCACTCAATTGCATTTTTTCCCTGCAAAAATCGTCCAAATGCCTCTCTCTTCTCTTTCACTAATACTCTTACTTCTTCATCCCACCACTCACTACCCTTTCTAAACAGCCCACCTCCCACTCTTCTCATGCCACAAGCATCTTTTGCGCAATCCATCACTGATTCCCTAAATACATGCCATTCCTCCCCCACTCCCCTTACTTCCATTGTTCTCACCTTTTTCCATTCTGTACACAGTCTCTCCTGATACTTCCTCACACAGGTCTCCTTCCCAAGCTCACTTACTCTCACCACCTTCTTCACCCCAACATTCACTCTTCTTTTCTGAAAACCCATACTAATCTTCACCTTAGCCTCCACAAGATAATGATCAGACATCCCTCCAGTTGCACCTCTCAGCACATTGACATCCAAAAGTCTCTTTTTCGCACGCCTGTCAATTAACACGTAATCCAATAACGCTCTCTGGCCATCTCTCCTACTTACATAAGTATACTTATGTATATCTCGCTTTTTAAACCAGGTATTCCCAATCATCAGTCCTTTTTCAGCACATAAATCTACAAGCTCTTCACCATTTCCATTTACAACACTGAACACCCCATGCACACCAATTATTCCCTCAACTGCCACATTACTCATCTTTGCATTCAAATCACCCATCACTATAACCCGGTCTCGTGCATCAAAACCGCTAACACACTCATTTAGCTGCTCCCAAAACACTTGCCTCTCATGATCTTTCTTCTCATGCCCAGGTGCATATGCACCCATAATCACCCACCTCTCTCCATCAACTTTCAATTGTTTCAAATGTTAATATATGTATATATGTGTATATATATATATATATATATATATATATATATATATATATATATATATATATATATATATATATATATATATATTATCCCAGTGTGGTTTCAGAAGTGGTAGAGGATGTGTGGATCAGGTGTTTGCTTTGAAGAATGTATGTGAGAAATACTTAGAAAAGCAAATGGATTTGTATGTAGCATTTATGGATCTGGAGAGGGCATATGATAGAGTTGATAGAGATGCTCTGTGGAAGGTATTAAGAATATATGGTGTGGGAGTCAAGTTGTTAGAAGCAGTGAAAAGTTTTTATCGAGGATGTAAGGCATGTGTACGTGTAGGAAGAGAGGAAAGTGATTGGTTCTCAGTGAATGTAGGTTTGCGGCAGGGGTGTGTGATTGTCTCCATGGTTGTTTAATTTGTTTATGGATGGGGTTGTTAGGGAGGTAAATGCAAGAGTTTTGGAAAGAGGGGCAAGTATGAAGTCTGTTGGGGATGAGAGAGCTTGGGAAGTGAGTCAGTTGTTGTTTGCTGATGATACAGCGCTGGTGGCTGATTCATGTGAGAAACTGCAGAAGCTGGTGACTGAGTTTGGTAAAGTGTGTGGAAGAAGAAAGTTAAGAGTAAATGTGTATAAGAGCAAGGTTATTAGGTACAGTAGGGTTGAGGGTCAAGTCAATTGGGAGGTGAGTTTGAATGGAGAAAAATATATATATATATATATATATATATGTGTATGTATATATATATATATATATATATATATATATATATATAGGGGAGAAAGAACACTTCCCACGTATTCCCTGCGTGTCGTAGAAGGCGACTAAAAGGGGAGGGAGCGGGGGGCTGGAAATCTTCCCCTCTCGTTTTTTTTTTTAATTTTCCAAAACAAGGAACAGAGAAGGGGGCCAGGTGAGGATATTCCCTCCAAGGCCCAGTCCTCTGTTCTTAACGCTACCTCGCTAAAGCGGGAAATGGCGAATAGTTTGAAAGAAAGAAAAAATTATCCCTGGGGATAGGGGTGAAAGAATACTTCCCACGCATTACTCACGTGTCATAGGTGACTAGAGGGGATGGGAGCGGGGGGCCAGAAATCCTCCCCTTCTTGTATTTTAACTTTCTAAAAATGGGAAACAGAAGGAGTCACGCGGGGAGTGCTCATCCTCCTCATAGACTCAGAGTGGGGTGTCTAAATGTGTGTGGATGTAACCAAGATGTGAAAAAAGGAGAGATAGGTAGTATGTTTGAGGAAAGGAACCTGGATGTTTTGGCTCTGAGTGAAACGAAGCTCAAGGGTAAAGGGGAAGAGTGGTTTGGTAATGTTTTGGGAGTAAAGTCAGGGGTTAGTGAGAGGACAAGAGCAAGGGAAGGAGTAGCAATACTCCTGAAACAGGAGTTGTGGGAGTATGTGATAAAATGTAAGAAAGTAAATTCTTGATTAATATGGGTAAAACTGAAAGTTGATGGAGAGAGATGGGTGATTATTGGTGCATATGCACCTGGGCATGGGAAGGAAGATCTTGAGAGGCAAGTGTTTTGGGAGCAGCTAAATGAGTGTGTTAGTGGTTTTGATGAGACCGGGTTATAGTGATGGGTGATTTGAATGCAAAGGTGAGTAATGTGGCAGTTGAGGGAATAATTGGTATGCATGGGGTGTTAGGTGTTGTAAATGGAAATGGTGAAGAGCTTGTAGATTTATGTGCTGAAAAAGGACTGGTGATTGGGAATATCTGGTTTAAAAAGCGAGACATACATAAGTATACGTATGTAAGTAGGAGAGATGGCCAGAGAGCATTATTGGATTACGTGTTAATTGACAGGCGCGAGAAAGAGAGACTTTTGGATGTTATGTGCTGAGAGGTGCAACTGGAGGGATGTCTGATCATTATCTTGTGGAGGCTAAGGTGAAGATTTGTGTGGGTTTTCAGAAAAGAAGAGTGAATGTTGGGGTGAAGAGGGTGGTGAGAGTAAGTGAGCTTGGGAAGGAGACTTGTGTGAGGAAGTACCAGGAGAGACTGAGCACAGAATGGAAAAAGGTGAGAACAATGGAAGTAAGGGGAGTGGGGGAGGAATGGGATGTATTTAGGGAATCAGTGATGGATTGCGCAAAAGATGCTTGTGGTATGAGAAGCGTGGGAGGTGGGTTGATTAGAAAGGGTAGTGAGTGGTGGGATGAAGAAGTAAGATTATTAGTGAAAGAGAAGAGAGAGGCATTTGGACGATTTTTGCAGGGAAAAAATGCAACTGAGTGGGAGATGTATAAAAGAAAGAGACAGGAGGTCAAGAGAAAGCTGCAAGAGGTGAAAAAGAGGGCAAATGAGAGTTGGGGTGAGACAGTATCATTAAATTTTAGGGAGAATAAAAAGATGTTCTGGAAGGAGGTAAATAAAATGCGTAAGACAAGGGAGCAAATGGGAACTTCAGTGAAGGACGCTAATGGGGAGGTGATAACAAGTAGTGGTGATGTGAGAAGGAGATGGAGTGAGTATTTTGAAGGTTTGTTGAATGTGTTTGATGATAGAGTGGCAGATATAGGGTGTTTTGGTTGAGGTGGTGTGCAAAGTGAGAGGGTTAGGGAAAATGATTTGGTAAACAGAGAAGAGGTAGTAAAAGCTTTGCAGATGAAAGCCAGCAAGGCAGCAGGTTTGGATGGTATTGCAGTGGAATCTATTAAAAAAGGGGGTGACTGTATTATTGACTGGTTGGTAAGGTTATTTAATGTATGTATGACTCATGGTGAGGTGCCTGAGGATTGGCGGAATGTGTGCACAGTGCCATTGTACAAAGGCAAAGGGGATAAGAGTGAGTGCTCAAATTACAGGGGTATAAGTTTGTTGAGTATTCCTGGTAAATTATATGGGAGGGTATTGATTGAGAGGGTGAAGGCATGTACAGAGCATCAGATTGGGGAAGAGCAGTGTGGTTTCAGAAGTGGTAGAGGATGTGTGGATCAGGTGTTTGCTTTGAAGAATGTATGTGAGAAATACTTAGAAAAGCAAATGGATTTATATGTAGCATTTATGGATCTGGAGAAGGCATATGATAGAGTTGATAGAGATGCTCTGTGGAAGGTATTAAGAATATATGGTGTGGGAGGCAAGTTGTTAGAAGCAGTGAAAAGTTTTTATCGAGGATGTAAGGCATGTGTACGTGTAGGAAGAGAGGAAAGTGATTGGTTCTCAGTGAATGTAGCTTTGCGGCAGGGGTGTGTGATGTCTCCATGGTTGTTTAATTTGCTTATGGATGGGGTTGTTAGGGAGGTGAATGCAAGAGTTTTGGAAAGAGGGGCAAGTATGAAATCTGTTGTGGATGAGAGAGCTTGGGAAGTGAGTCAGTTGTTGTTCGCTGATGATACAGCGCTGGTGGCTGATTCATGTGAGAAACTGCAGAAGCTGGTGACTGAGTTTGGTAAAGTGTGTGAAAGAAGAAAGTTAAGAGTAAATGTGAATAAGAGCAAGGTTATTAGGTACAGTAGGGTTGAGGGTCAAGTCAACTGGGAGGTAAGTTTGAATGGAGAAAAACTGGAGGAAGTAAAGTGTTTTAGATATCTGGGAGTGGATCTGGCAGCGGATGGAACCATGGAAGCGGAAGTGAATCATAGGGTGGGGGAGGGGGCGAAAATCCTGGGAGCCTTGAAGAATGTTTGGAAGTCGAGAACATTATCTCGGAAAGCAAAAATGGGTATGTTTGAAGGAATAGTGGTTCCAACAATGTTGTATGGCTGCGAGGCGTGGGCTATGGATAGAGTTGTGCGCAGGAGGGTGGATGTGCTGGAAATGAGATGTTTGAGGACAATGTGTGGTGTGAGGTGGTTTGATCGAGTAAGTAACGTAAGGGTAAGAGAGATGTGTGGAAATAAAAAGAGCGTGGTTGAGAGAGCAGAAGAGGGTTTTTGAAATGGTTTGGGCACATGGAGAGAATGAGTGAGGAAAGATTGACCAAGAGGATATATGTGTCGGAGGTGGAGGGAACGAGGAGAAGTGGGAGACCAAATTGGAGGTGGAAAGATGGAGTGAAAAAGATTTTGTGTGATCAGGGCCTGAACATGCAGGAGGGTGAAAGGAGGGCAAGGAATAGAGTGAATTGGATCGATGTGGTATACCGGGGTTGACGTGCTTTCAGTGGATTGAATCAGGGCATGTGAAGCGTCTGGGATAAACCATGGAAAGTTGTGTGGGGCCTGGATGTGGAAAGGGAGCTGTGGTTTTGGGCAATATTGCATGGCAGCTGGAGACTGAGTGTGAACGAATGGGGTCTTTGTTGTCTTTTCCTAGTGCTACCTCGCACACATGAGGGGGGAGGGGGAAGGTATTCCATGTGTGGCGAGGTGGCGATGGGAGTGAATGGGGGCAGACAGTGTGAATTGTGTGCATGGGTATATATGTATGTGTCTGTGTATGTATATATATGTGTACACTGAGATGTATTGGTATGTATATTTGCATGTGTGGACGTGTGTGTGTATACATTGTGCATGGGGGTGGGTTGGGCCATTTCTTTCGTCTGTTTCCTTGCGCTACCTCGCAAACGCGGTAGACAGCGACAAAGCAAAATAAATAAATAAATAAATATATATATATATATATATATATATATATATATATATATATATATATATATATATATATATATATATATGAGTGGATGGGCCATTCTTCATCTGTTTCCTGGTGCTACCTCACTGATGCAGGGAAACAGTGATCAAGTATGATAAATATAAATATAATCTATTATCATCACATGAGATCACTATTTCCCATGTCAGCGAGGTAGTGCTAGGAAACAGACGAAGAATGGTCCATCCACTCATACTCATATACATGTACATAAAGGCTTCTTTCTTTGTTTTCTTTGAAATGTAGTAATACAGAAGGAATTTCGATACCCTACTCCTACCACTCTTAAATTGTCATTTATAACATGCATGAGATACATGGATAGTATTCTTTCTCCCCTATCCCTCCAGGCTCTCCCCTACTTACAACCTATGTGAGTTACGACCATCCGTACAAACAACCGTAAAAAACATAAATAATAAAATAAAAATTATGAAATATGAAGGAAAGAATCTTAAATAAAAACTACAGAATAATATAATAAAGCTGGTTAATAAAAAATAAGACAATCACGATAGAAATTGAGTAGGATAAAAGAATTCTACATACCATGCTGACAAGCGTCTGACTCACATCCATTTCAAGATCTGACCGGTCAGTCAGAATGGAACTCAGACATATGTTATGGAGGGGGTGTATATAAAAGATCCAGTAACGTCCCACAGCCCCAGCTCACACTGACATATATACCAAAGCTTTCACTCGATTCTCCATCCACTCTTACACATGCATTTACTCCTCTATAAAAGACTCTGCCACCATCCAACAGTTGTCCCTCTAACCCATATATCCTTAAAACATTTCATAAAGCATTCCACTTGACTCTGTCATGTGCTTTCTTCAGCTCCATCAAAGCTGCATACAACTTCTCACCTTTTGCTAGATACTTTTCCTAAGTGATCTTCACCATAAAAATCTGATCCATGCATCCCCTACTTTTCCTAAAATCCCCTTGCTCCTCACTTATTCTGCATTCAGTCACTTCCATCACTCCACCAATCAGCATTCTTGCATACACTTTCTTGATATACTAACAGACTCATTCCCCTATAAATGCTACATACATCCATCAGACATTTTCATTTGAATATAGGAACAATAATAGCTTTCAACTGATTCAAATACACACCCTTCTGTTTTCATGCAAAATTACATATCACATGCATCCACTCTATCACACTTTCTCTTCCATACTTCAATATTTCAGCCATAATCCCATCACAGCCTCATTATCATCCTTTTTAAATCTCTTTTTGCAATAGCCCTTACATTTGCATCCTCTTCCTTCCATTTTCCATACCCATGCAAGTAACAACTGCTCCCTCACCTCCCCCATTCATCAATCCTTCAAAATACTCTTCCCATCTTTCTTTCACTTCCTCCTTTTTTGATTAAACAAACTCCCTCACTTCTCACATTAAGGCTTCCACTCTTGCATCCACTTCCTTCCAGTACAATTTCTTATCTTTTACTAGTTTTTTCACCAAATTTTCTTCCAAAATCTTCATCTACCCTTTCCTTGCTTTCCTCTATCACCTTCTTAACATTCCACTTACACATCTTATATTCTTCCCAACCTCCTTTGCTGAACTTCCACAGGTATATTCCGTTTGAGCAATCTACCATATGCCTTTTTCTTCTCTTCAATAGCATTTCTGATCTCTTCCATCCATCATGCATTTCCCTATATATTCCTATACCTAACGACCTTGTATCCAACTAGTAATTCTACAACCTTTTAAGGGTCTTTCTTTAAACATCTTAAACACCTCACTCACACATGACTGCACCCTCCTTTCCTACTCCTCCTTGCATTCTTTCTGACTCATCTTCTCGCTTGCCAACACTTTTATCTCTCCATTCTTCCTTACACCATACCTCCACTTCTCCCTGATCCTCAACTCCACAAGAACTGCAAAATAGTCAGTCTCAAAAGAAACCTTTCACAACTCTAGCATTTAGCATGGCCTCTCTCAATCATTCATCCACCACCACATAATCAATCAAACCCTTTTGCTCTTCTCTTCCATCATATCTCATCCATGTATATCTGTGGACCATTCCTTCCAGTACAATTTCTTATCTTTTACTAGTTTTTTCACCAAATTTTCTTCCAAAGTCTTCATCTACCCTTTCCTTGCTTTCCTCTATCAACTTCTTAACATTCCACTTACACATCTTATATTCTTCCCAACCTCCTTTGCTGAACTTCCACAGGTATATTCCGTTTGAGCAATCTACCATATGCCTTTTTCTTCTCTTCAATAGCATTTCTGATCTCTTCCATCCATCATGCATTTCCCTATATATTCCTATACCTAACGACCTTGTATCCAACTAGTAATTCTACAACCTTTCAAGGGTCTTTCTTTAAACATTTTAAACACCTCACTCACACATGACTGCACCCTCCTTTCCTACTCCTCCTTGCATTCTTTCTGACTCATCTTCTCGCTTGCCAACACTTTTATCTCTCCATTCTTCCTTACACCATACCTCCACTTCTCCCTGATCCTCAACTCCACAAGAACTGCAAAATAGTCAGTCTCAAAAGAAACCTTTCACAACTCTAGCATTTAGCATGGCCTCTCTCAATCATTCATCCACCACCACATAATCAATCAAACCCTTTTGCTCTTCTCTTCCATCATATCTCATCCATGTATATCTGTGGACCATCTTGTATTGAGAAGAGGTGTTTGCAAGGAATAAGCCCCGGTCAGGACAGACATCCATAAGATAACTTCCATTCTCATCTACTCCAGGCATTCCCCATTTACCAACTATCTTGCCAATCATATCACAACCCACCTTTGCATTCATACCACCCAATACAACTACCTTTCTCTCACTCTTAAAACTGTTTATTCAGTCATTCAAATTTCTCTAGAAACACTTCTTTTCATCCTTACCTCACACAGTCTTTACAGTCACAGGTGCAAAAACACACACCAATGCATACTTCATAATTCCAATCTTTCCTTTCACCAACACTATTCTTTACTAATTCCATCAATGTTCTGTAACACTCTTCCACACTCTCTGTAATAGCAGAGTTGTGCATCCTTCTTTCCCTCTTCTCTGATAATTTACATTCATTCTTGTCCATACCATTCCTCCTTCCAAGCTCTTCCATGACTTGCATTTATCATTTCCATTTTCACTCCATAAACCCTGCATGAGGATATGGGTTTCACTTATCACCAGCACATCCCAATTATAACTTTAAAATTTCTCCACAAGCTCCCTCCTTTTACTCTCACCAGTTATTCCATTTACATTCAGCTCCAACACCCTTAATCACTCGTCCCTTTTACTCCTCGTCATAACTAGTAAACTCTAGTGCTGATTCTTAGCCTTTAACAAGCCAATGGCAGAGGGCAACTCCTATAAGGTTGCAATGTTTCCCAGAGGCAAAGTGGATCCTCAATTGTCCAAAAAAAACAAAAACCCAGCACATCTAAAGAATGAGTCTTCATCTGAAAAAAAAACTATTACTACTATTTCCAAGACATTCTTCTTCTTTACCCTCAAGCTTTGGTTCACTTAGAACCAGATCATCTATGTTTCTTTACTCAAAAATGCTATTCATCTCTCCTCCTCCTCATCTTGGTTATATTACACACATTTAGACATCTCATCATGAGCCTTCAAAGAGGATAAGCACTCTCTGCTTTGCTCCTTCTTCTGCTCCATCTATGACATGCAGGGGATACGGAGGTAAAATTTTTTCTCCCTTGCCCCAGGATTGATAATATTAGTTTTATTATTCATTTTCACACTATTGCCATTTCCTGCAATAGTGAGGTATCACAAGGAACAGATGAAGAAAGGTCACATTTGCTCACATCCATTCTCTAGCTGCATACCTTTCATCCCCCTGCATGCTCACTCAAAATCTTTTTCACTCCATCCTTCTATCTCATTTTGGTCTCCCCCTTCTTCTTGTTCACTCCACTTCTCACAAAATATGTTTTCTCTGTCAACCTCTCCTTACTCATTCTCTCCATATGTCCAAATCATTTCAGGATACCCTCTTCAGCTTTATCAACCACACTCTTTTATTACTACACTTCTCTCTTACTCTACCAAACCACCTCATACCACATATTGTCCTCAAACATTCAATTCCAACACCTCCACCCTCCTCCACACATCCTCAGCTATGGCCAATACCTCATATCCATTTAACATTGTTGGAACCACTATACTTTCAAACAGACCCACTTTGTCCTCCCGATGACATCTTTCCACACATTCCTCAATACTTCCAAAAACTTCACCCTCTCATTCATCCTGTGACTCACTTCCACAGCCATAGTTCCATTATCATTATTGTTATCATAAACATTTCAGGAAAATCTGGTGAAATGTACTGCTCAGTATAAAAGCATACACAGATACCAGCTTGGAACATAAATGTATACATACTTAGACAAGCATGGGTGAACAAAACTATTAGCACAAGCATATCTAAACTAGAGGCAACGCATACAAAAAAAAAATCTGCTCTTACCTTGTTTACTTAATCTTGATGAAGAGAGATTACTTGACACAGATTCTCCCCGAGACAATACTGTCACTCCACCACTGTAGCCCCCAAAACTATGTGATTTAAACACTGGTGGTCGCAATGATTTTGGATGATGAGTATCTCTGCTTTCAAATGATTCTACTTTTGGTAATCTTCCAGGTCTGGTGGGCAAACAAAAGTTATAATTATGACTTTCATATAGTAATGAATACCTTTACATGAACAAGACTTTCAAATGCAAAATCTTTGTGCACAGCAAAATGCAGGTTTTGAAGGTTGAAAAACCTTTTCTCTCTGAGCTGGTTCCCTGCAAGCATTCCTACTCTCATCAAATTTGTAAGGAAGCTCTCATTTGTTCACCTTTTCAAGTCAGTCTCCAGATCACTATAGCCTTTTGTTCATTAAACAGCTTCACTCTCAGCAAACTCGCAACCACTATTAGGTCAACATCACTGACTCCCCTTCTCCCAGCCATTCAAAACTCACAATTCACAGATCATGATGCCACCCCAAGGCTGTTAAAGTCACTCTCCCATTAGGCTCTAGATTAATAAATGCTCTATCAGAGAAGGATAGCACAGAAACTAGGCAAAAATATCTGTAGAGAGTTGGAGAAGACCTTCCAAAAATAGATACAGGTATGAGAAAGACTAAAACAGCAGGTTGGATAAGTGTTTCTAAATCCTATTAAAGTTAACATTACCATAAGAAATGCTGTTCAACCTCACAAATACTCTGTCCTTCCTTTATGAATGGAGCTACTCTGGAGAATATCAAAGACATATTAAGCATTCTCATTTACATAAGTCCTCTTGAAAATGCTAAGATATAAGTCAGATTTTACCATTAAGGAGAAAATCTATATCCTCAGGGGTCCTTGAACACAGCAAGATTAGTCAGAAAATCCTCCATGGATGGTCAAAGAATAGCCTTCATCTCTCCCCAAAAGCATATTTGATAACCTTGGTGCTCTCTAATATATTTTTGAAATATACAGATACAAGCTGTTTGATCTCTTTGAGTGTTTGCTTGGCATTAAACCTGCTTTCCTCCAGGAAAATAATTGAAAGAGAAAATTTTGAGAACAACCAATACCAAGCTCCCTGTGAGATGAAATCCAGTTCATATGAACGCAAGACTAACTATCAAAATTTAAGGAGAATGGAGGTTCAACTTTCTGCCAAGATGAAATGGTCTCTAAAAGTGGTCCTCCCATTTCATTGTAAGATACTCCAGAGTCAGAGTAATCTGATGAAAAGGATGAAGAAGGGACCATGGCCTACTTGGACCTGACAGGCGTTCTTGATCCATATAAAAGGGCCAGGAAAAATCTTCAGAAGGAAATCATGTGGGATATGGTATTTTGGAAGAGTTCACAAACTGTGATGTATGATCTCAGTACTATCTACGAGACTTAACTCATTGTTTGGGGTTGCTACATATATCATGTATACCCCCACAGTGGAATTTAAAAATAAAAGTTCTATCTTTTCCACTGCATGAAAAAGATATATTTCTAAAACAAAATATAGAAGACAATATGGCAGATCTGTATGCACATCGGTGAGTACTGATGAAATTTTTTTCAGAAGAGTCAAGGCTGTCACCATGGCTTATTCTGCCAGCCATATGATGCAACCCTTACCATATGACAATAAGTATGCACATATTTTACATCAGTGTTATCATTTCTTACATTCATACATATATTGAAGTTATCTACACAATAATGCTAGTTCTTCTATTATAAATGACTGATGTTTTGATATTTACCATATACATGCATAAATTCATATATTCATAGATTGTACTCTTTTCTATTTTCAGTAAATACTTTTTATATGGTACACTTGAAACACAAATGTGCATACAGTCACATTTTGTTCAGTACACATGTAGTGTGTTTTCTGTTCTCTTCTCTGTCCCCGAGTGGTTTGGGCACAAACATGACAACTGCGCCAGGTTCGTTACTCACCTGTAATGGGCAAGATAGGTTCTCAACCAGTGATCTCTCCTTGGCCATGCTATAGTAATGTACCAACATTGATTAACCCATGTCTTTGATCTGAGAGAGTGAGTAAGAATTATTGTATCACTCTTCAACACAGCAATAATATAGGCATGACAAGTCAAGAGGCTGGAGCTCAAGTTCATCCTCACTACTGTCTTTATAACAAAAAACAAAGTAATGCATGTCTTTGGTAATGGGATGCAGGACATATTTATGTTTATTCCACCTTATGACTTTCCTATAAATATTCCCTTCAGGCACATCAATCCTGCATTTTTTTCTACCTATTTTCCATACAGTGTTTTGCCAGAGGGAGAGGGGGATGAGAGAGCCTTTGCCTTGCTATACTTTTCTTCTACTGCTTTTAAAGGTTCTGTTTTTTTCCTTTGAGTAATGTTAAGGCCAGACCACCTCATTTGGGCCTTGGGTCTGTGTGGTCTCTGTATCTATGTAACACCAACTTTTCACCGTCTATCAACTTGTTTTTATTGACACAGGAAAGCATATGCACAAAGCGATTATCACATTTCACACATAAATGTTAAACTGATGTAAAACTACTTTACCACTTTTGCCACTGTGATGATGGCATGCATTTTTACTCCACCTAAACTGTCCCACATGCACCAGCGTTCCGTTTATGTAAATACCGGAACAATTTTGAGCTAGTACACCAATTAGCCACATACAATATACAACCTCTGCCTAAATGACCCAACTTGGAAGTCTTCACCATGGATCCTGACATCTAATTCCTCATCACCATGTAGTCACTTTCTATATTACAAAACAAAAATATTTACTCCAAATTGATGGTGTTTCAAAGAAATGTATTTATGAATCCCAGTCTCCCTTTCCACAGCATGAGAAACTTATTAGTGCCCAAATCTTAAGACAGCACAAAATTCTCTTTGCATTTCCCCTGGTGATCATGGAGCATTAGTTTAATAATCCAGTTTGTTGTTAACTGTAAGTGGCTTATCTGTTAAATGAACGAACCTATTAGGTTGTAGAAAGCAATTTCAGTGCACAATTTTCCCAATACTTTAGCTCAGACATCTAACTAGTGTTCCAATATTCATGTTTCTTATGGGTCATCACCACAATACACAAAAACTTAAACATTTCACCTCATTTCGTGACAGTGAAATTGGACAGGTCAGAGATGTTAGTTATGTCTCTTCACAAAACTATGACAAAAGTTTGTTCCAGTCACAATCTTGTCCATCAAATCACTATCAGAATACTCAATAAATAGGTCTTGAAGACAGAATAAGCATCTGTTATACCTGAATTACTTCTATCAAAAACAAACCGCCCATAATGCAAACCATAGATGCAATGCTGCACCACACTGCTGTTTCGCTCTACTAGCACCTCCCCTCCTCACTCTAGGACTGGGTCATCTTCACCCTCATTGTCTGCTGTTCTTCCTCCTCCCTTTGTTCTTCCACATTTTTATAAAAGATTTGTTTGATTGATTTACTATCACTCTTCTCTAAATTGTTATTATTCTTTTTTTATATTATTAAAATTTGTCATTGTCTCCCGCGTTAGCGAAGAAGCGCAAGGAAACAGACGGAAGAATGGCCCAACCCACCCACATACACATGTATATACATAAATGCCCACACACACACATATACATACCTATACATTTCAACGTATACATACATATACATACAAAGACATAAACATATATACACGAACATATTCATACTTGCTGCCTTCATCCATTCCTGTCGCCACCCTGCCTCATTCCCTCCACCTCTGACACAAATATCCTCTTTGTCAATCTTTCCTCACTCATTCTCTCCGTGTGACCAAGCCATTTCAATACACCCTCTTCTACTCTCTCAACCACACACTTATTATTACCACAAATCTCTCTTACCCTTTCATTACTTACTCGATCAAACAACCTCACACCACATATTGTCTTCAAACATCTCATTTCCAACACATCCACCCTCCTCCGTACAACCTTACTATAGCCCACCCCTCGCAACCATATAACATTGTTGGAACCACTTTTCCTTCAAGCATACCCATTTTTGCTCTCCGAGACAACGTTCTTGCCTTCCACACATTCTTCAATGCTCCCAAAACCTTCGCCCCCTCCCCCAGCCTGTGACTCACTTCCACTTCCATGGTTTCATCTGCTGCTAAATCCACTCCCAGATATCTAAAACACTTCACTTCCTCCTGTTTTTCTCTATTCAATCTTACCTCCTAATTGGCTTGTCCCTACACCCTACTTAACTTAATAACCTTGCTCTTATTCACATTTACTCTCGGCTTTCTTTCACATACTTTACCAAACTCAGTCACCAGCTTCTGCAATATCTCACCCTAATCAGCCACCAGTGCTGTATCAGCAGGGAACAACAACAAACTCACTTCCCAAGCCCTCTCATCCACAACAGAATGCATACTTGCCCCTCTCTCCAAAACTCTTGCATTCATCTCCCTAACAACCCCATCCATAAACAAATTAAACAACCATGGAGACATCATGCACTCTTGCTGCAAAGCAACATTCACTGGGAACCAATCACTTTCCTCTCTTCCTGCTTTTACACATGCCTTACATCCTCGATAGAAACTTTTCACTGCTTCTAGCAACTTACCTCCCACACCATATACTCTTAATACCTTCCACAAAGCAACTCCATCATATGCCTTCTCCACATCCATAAATGCTACATACAAATCCATCTGATTTTCTATGTATTTCTCACATACATTCTTCAAAGCAAACACCTGATCCACACATCCTCTACCACTTCTGAAACCAACTGCTCTTGCCCATTGTGATGCTCTGTACATGCCTTCACCCTCTCAATCAATACCCTTCCGTATAATTTACCAGGAATACTCACCAAACTTACACCTCTGTAATTTGAACTCACCTTTATCCCCTTTGCCTTTGTACAATGACATTATGCATGCATTCCGCTAATCCTCAGGCACTTCACCATGGATCATACATACACTGAATATCCTCACCAACCAGTCAACAACTCCCTTCTTTAATAAATTCCACAGCAATACCATCCAAACCCACCACCTTGCTGGCTTTCATCTTCCACAAAACTTTCACTAACTCTTCTCTGTATACTAAACCATTCTCCTTGACCCTCTCACTTTGCACACCACCTTGACCAAAACATCCTTTATCTGCCACTCTATCATCAAACAGTCATCAAACCTTCAAAATACTCACTCCATCCCCTTCTCACTTCACCACTACTTGTTATTACCTCCCTATTAGCCCCTTGCACTGATGTTCCCATTTGTTCTCTTCTCTTACACACTTTATTTACCTCTTTCCAAAACATCTTTTTATTCTCCCTAAAATTTAATGATACTCTCTCACCTCAACTCTCATTTGCCCTCATTTTCACCTCTTGCACCTTTCTCTTCACCTCCTGCCTCTTTCTTTTATACATCTCCCAGTCATCTGCACTATTTCCCTGCAAAAGTCGGCCAAATGCCTCTCTCTTCTCTTTCACATACAATCTTACTTCTTCATCCCACCATTCACTACCCTTTCTAATCTGCCCATCTCCCACCTTTCTCGAGTCACAGGCATCTTTTGTGCAAGCCATCACTGATTCCCTAAATACATCTCATTCCTCCCACACTTCCCTTATAACCCATTTGCTCTCACCTTTTTCCATTCTGCACTCAATCTCTCCTTACACAAGTCTCCTTTCCAAGCTCACTTACTCTCACCACTCTCTTCACCCAAACATTCTCTCTTCTTTTCTGAACTTCTACAAATCTTCACCTTCGCCTCCACAAGATAATGATCAGACATCCCTCCAGTTGCCCTTCTCAGCACATCAACATCCAAAAGTCTCTCTTTCATGCGCCTGTCAATCAACACGTAATCCAATAATCCTCTCCGGCCATCTCTCCTACTTGCAGATGATGTTTGAGTCATATGTATCTAATATGTCCGTGTAATAATTTGAGGTTTCTTGTATGGCTTGTGGAAGGCAAAACTGTTGAACTGTACACTTTGGCATTGTGATGGTTACTATCCACTTAAGTGGAAAAAATATAGATTAATGAATGGAAATACCCTCTGAAATGTCAGTAAGTCATTTCTGACAGTTTACATGAATACTACCATGTATGGACTTTTAGAAAAATGAGATCCCACACATGGGATACTTACAGTCAACTCCCAGAGTGTCCTTTATGTGGGATATCAGTAGCCAATGGATTAAAATGACTGAAATCCATCAAGCAAGTCTCAACATTGGTGAATGATCCTAAAGGGCTTTCTTTACTTCAGACAGAGAAATGCCTACCTGAGGAGGATCATAGTGAGCCCATAAAAGGGTGGAGTAGCCTGTAAACAAATTAGAGAAGGCTTTGTCGGCTTTGATATATATGAAGGTATACCCTAAGGTCCTGCTTCAAATGAGTTGTTCAAAGTGTATACAGAGGGAGTGTTAAAGGTTGTGGAATTAGTATCTGGATACAAAGTTGTGAGATATAGAGATATAAGAAAAACAGGGAAAATACACGGCAGTTGGATGAGATTAGAAAAAGGCATATTGTAGATTACTCAAAAGAAATCTACTAGTGGAAGTTCTGCAAAGGAGGAAATAAGAATATAAGATAAGTAAACAGAATGCTGAAATGTTGATAGGGGAAAGCAAAGAAAGAGTAAATGAAGACTTTGGAAGAAAACTGAGTTAAAAGTGTAAGAAAATAAGAAATTGTACCCGAAGGAGGTAAAAAAGGAAAGAGGTGAATGTAAGAGTGGAAATGTAAATGTGAGAAGGAGGAGAATTGCAAAATCAGGATATAGTGAAAAAAAGATATAAGGAGTATTTTGAATAACTGATGAATGTGAGTGAAGGTGAGGCAGCAGTGTTGCATGCACGTGCATGGAGGATGGAAGGAAAAGGATACAAGCGAAGGGGCCTACAGCAAGAAAGGAGTTAAAAAGGGCAATGATGATGTTGAAGGTAGGAAACATCCTGGAATGAATGAGATTACAGCTGATATGTTGAAGCATAGAGGAGAAAGTGTGGAAGAGAACATGCATTTGATATGTAATTTACCATGGAAGTAGAAAGTTGTGCCTAAGGAATGGGTGAAAGCAATTATTGATATGGTATCTAAAGAGAAAGGTACTAAGGATGTATGCAGCAATCATAGGGGAATAAGTCTGTTAAGCACACCAAGAACACTGTATGCAAGAGTGTCGACAGACAGGGTGTTGAAGGAGACTGAGTGCAGAATAAGTAAGGAACAAAGGGGTTTTAGGAAAGGTAGCATATGTGTGGTTCAGATTTTTGTGGTGAGACTGAAAGTGGAAAAGTATCAACCAAATATTTAGAACCTGTATGGAACTTTTATGGATCTGGGGAAAGCATATGACAGTCATGTAAAATGCTTTATGGGATCTACTAAAGATACATGGAGTAGGAAGAAATCTGTTGGTTGGTGTAAAAGCCTTTACTAGGATAGCAAATCTATGTGAGAGTGTGAATGGAGAGTTAGCTGTGTTTCAGTATAAATGTAGGTGTGAGGAAGGGATGTATAATGTCACCTTGGCTTTTTATCATATGCAGGTACACCACCGATTTTCCGGCAACTGATGGTTCGGCACCTTGAAATTACCATGGCCACCAGACTAGTTTACTGGGTGGCCACAGATGGCGTTGTGTGTAGGGCGTGCTTATTTACATTCTTTACACTGCACTTGTTGGTGGTGATACCACAATACTGTGAGATTCTCAGCTTATTTTGGTTAAATTTAACAATAGCTATGGCTTCTAAGACATATGAGAGTGTCATTCATGGTGTCAAATGTAAACACCAGTCCAAGATAAAGCAGAACTGTTGAAAAAAAAGAACCATGGTGTTTCAGTGCACAAGCTATGAGATGTCTACAGTATTGGTTCATCAACTGTTTAATATATAAAGAAGCAAAGGGAGAAAATATTAAAATTCTATGCAGACAGCAATTCCAAGAAGCAAATGATGATTAAAAAACTATGAAAGATGCTAAGAGTACTGAGCATGATCGAGTGATGATGGAATGGTTTCGAAAGTGTCGGAGTGGACTTGTAAGGTAGCATAATAATGGACCAGGCTTAGTTGTTCCATAAAGAACTTAAATTACAACATAGTGAAGGATGGCTTCAAAGACTCAAGAAGCGTCATGGAATTTCCATGAATAAAGTGTAGAGAAAAGCGGTCTGCAAACCACAAAGGAGCTGCCAAGTATGTGGACGACTTTGTGAAACTCGTAGCCAACAAGCAGCTCAATCCTGAGCAGGTGTATAATGTAGACAAAACTACATTATCCTGGCAATGCACACCTAGTAAAACACTAACAACAGAAGACCCTACAGGATTCAAACAATTTAAGGACAGACTTACCATCTTAGGGTGCTCAAACATTTAATATTTGTTTAATATAAATTTCTATCAGTCCATGGTATACTATGGACACATGGGAGATGTATAACTAGTGGGTTAGAGGTGTGTTGATGAATTATTACATGACCACAGTTGGTCCAGCAAAATGGTTAATCTAGTAAGGCATTGGAACCAAGAGTGCCGGAAAATCGGTGTTGCACCTGTACATGGATGGAGTGATAATAGCGATAAAAGTAAAATGGGGGGAAAGAAGTGCAGAGATGGAGTGTGGTGGTGAGGTATGGTGACTAGTGGCAAGCCTGTTGGTGGATGATACTGTTTTGTGTGTTGAAGGTGAAAAGGAGTTGCAGAAGGTTGCACAAGGTTGTAAGTGTGTTTTAGGTGTGTAAACATGGGCAATTTAAGGTAAACATGAGAAAAAAAATAACGTAATGTTGTTTGACAGGAAACAGAGTGAAAGTATAGATTTTGGAAAGCCCTTTAAAATGATAGAAGAAAGTGTAATAAGCTGTTATAGATATGGAGGAAGAAAGACTGAAAGAAGGAACAGAATTCAAGTATTTAGGTGCTATCTTGAGTAAGTTTGGTGATATGGAAGGAGACATAAGGGAGAGAGCAGTTTAGGGTAGAAGAATCATTGGGTGTATGTGACTAGTGAAGTCTAGTTACTTAGTTACTAGTTCACTAGTTATGGAGACTTTACTGCTGTGGCCACCCCTTTCAGGGAGTTCCAGGAGGGAACAGGCATCAGAGATATATACAGACAGAAGGTGAAACTATGGAAGTGAAAAAAGGATTAAGAACAGTATAGTCTTCCTGACCCTGACCTATACAGCCAAAACAGAGACATGAAATGAGTCACAGAGGGCAAGAATTCAGGCTGTGGAAATGAGCTATATGAGAGGAGCATGTAGTATAAGAAAGAATCAAGAGGTTATATAAGAGTTTCCCTGGGGATAGGGGACAAAGAATACTTCCCATGTATTCCCTGCGTGTCGTAAAAGGCGACTAAAAGGGGAGGGAGCGGGGGGCTGGAAATCCTCCCCTCTTTTTTTTTTTTTTTTTTTTTTTAATTTTCCAAAAGAAGGAACAGAGAATTGGGCCAGGTGAGGGTATTCCCTCAAAGGCCCAGTCCTCTGTTCTTAACGCTACCTCGCTAATGCGGGAAATGGCGAACAGTTTGAAAGAAAAGAAAAAAAGAGAGGAGCATGTAGTATAAGAAAGAATCAAGAGGTTATATAAGAGATTTGATATGGCAGGGAATGATTAATGAAGGGGTAGAAAGGGTTAAATGTAATACTTTGAGGTGGTTTGGGCATGAGAAAAGAATGCAAAATGGCAAGTTTACAAGGTAAGAGGTTGGCATGAGAGGAAGACCTCCTGTGGCAAAGGAATACAGAGTGGAAGAATACTGGAGAGAGAGAGAAATGGTGGAAAAATGCATGGAATGGTGCATGCGAAGGAGACATGTAAGAAAAGGGATAAGGGGAGACTCTTTAGCCATGCCACCCACCTTGATGGGAATTCCTGGAGGGAATGAGCATAATTGATATAGACAGACATATATAGAAGAAAGGTAGACAAGCTTCAAAACTCTGTGTATGAAAGGATCTTGGGACCTGACATTGTCCTTAACCTGTTGCTCAAGTCCTACATTGGGAGAATAGTACAGAAGACAAAATACCTAAAGGTAAATATTAGAAAAAGCTTTCAAATACAGTTCATGGATAGAGAAATATCTAGCAAGCTGGCTAAAACTAGAATATTCTTCCTAAGTTTGTTCACTGCTGCTAAAAATACACAAAAAGAAAATAGAGAAGGTCCAGAGAAGGATAACAAAGATGGTATCAAAATTACGAAAGCTGAATTACAGGGCTATTCAATAAGCCTTAAGCTTGCCCACCACTTTGCACCTATCTATGAGTACCTATCACAAGATTTTGCTATGGCAGCAGGGCTAACATGTAGCACTTACCACTAAACTTCTACATTAAAGTATGACATTCCTCTTGCATGTCTCTCCTTGTCTTATCCTATGTCTTGCTCGTTCTACATTTTTTCTTAGAAAGTATTCCACTAGTGTAGTTATATATTTCATGTTCATTAAGTATTGTCTCTAACCATGAGTCTAATCATCTTTTGAACAGTCCTGTAGTCACTCCTTGTAAATTTCTTAAATCATCAGGTACCCTACTTAACAATTACTCCTCTTTACTTGCTGGACAATTCTGTATCATTGTCTGAAACCTTTTTGTTATCTTTCCAGAATTTCTCTTGACTTTATGATTCAGCATCTTATTTGCCTGGTTGCTACCAGGTTTAAAACATTGTTCCTTATTCCATTTAGTTGTTACCAGGCATACATTATCATGTGTCTCTTCCTTTGCTATTCAAGACTGTAAAGCTGTAGATCTCGGGATCTTTTATTGTCTTTCATGTGCTCAAGTCTGTTTATCTTAGTTTATGAAATGTTTCATATACTCCTTATCTTGTTTAACTCGATCTATTCTATTGGTGAACATACAAAACAGCAGTATTCAAGTTTACATCAAATATATAATCCAACATTTTCATCATGAACTGCCTGTTTCTTGTTGCAAATGCTTTCAATATCATTAGGCCTAATAGTACTATCTTTTCAATATATATGTATTTCTTAAATTCTAGGTTTTCACTCATAATACTTCCCAAAGCTTTTGACATTTGCTTTACTTTCTAAGTATTTTCCTGTAGGGCCTCTGTAAGCAGGTAATGAAATAATGTTATCTGTCCTATGACTTATTTGTTCATATTTCTCTTACTAAAATTCCAGTCTCATCTGTCCATCTGTAGATGTTATGCTAGTATTTTTCTTGATCCTCCACACACACTAATGCTATACTCTATTATCTCTGAAATCAAGTTAACAAAGAGTATCTGTTGGTCTGAAATTCTTTGATCCATTTTCCTGTTTTTTCTTTATGTCTTAACACCTTCTTTAGTACCACTCCATTGTTTACTTTCTAAAATGCTTTTGCAAAATCAAGAAAGAGTCTATTTTTTCCCCCATTCCCCAATGTTTCAAAGGTCATTGTAATGAGCTAGTAACTGTGTTTAAGAGGTTGTACAAGGAACAGATCCATGCTGTCCTTTATCTCTTGAGTCCTTTTAAAATAAGATGTTCCAATAGTGTTCTTTTATCACTTTTTCAAATACTTTAATTATGTGCAAAGTCAGGATGACTGGTCTGTATTGTTTTGGCAGTAATTTAGATCCTCCTATGTATTCTGGTGTAACATATGCTATTTTGTGTAGTGTATATCTGTTATGCTTGATTTGTATTTGCTTTATCCAAGTAATATTGTTTGAGATTTGGCTATAGTTTCTTTTGTCTTTTTTCAAAAACTTGCTTGAATTCCATCTTGCCCTAGGGCCAAATTTTCTTTAAAGTTGATCATTTGCTTCAACTATGTCTCTTTTTTAAAGTTTATATCTTTTTTATGCTGAAGGCTCCAATCACGGACAAAAGTCCACATCAAGGCTGGACCCTAATTGAAATAGAATTATGAAATGGAAAAAGAAAAGACAAGATAAAGTTTTTAGGACTTTTTGATGTGAAAGACCTGTCTTTTGAAATGAGCCAGGTCACAGTTATTGAGAAAGACATGAGAAGGTTGAGAGTTCCAAAGCTTTGATGTGTAGGGAACGAAGCAGTTGTCAAAACAGGCCACCCTTGAGTTGCTCATGGCCACACAATAATCATGTGATGCAGCAGCTTGATGAGTATTACATGGTCTAGCTAGTGGTAGAGACACAAGCAGCCAGCTCTCAGGAGTAAAAATCAAAGAAATACCTATAGAAGCAGGAAAGTGAACCAACATTGCAGCATAGGGCAACGGGGTCAAGTTTGGAAGTTTGCCTTGGCCAGTTTATAGGTCAGACCGCTTTTGACTCAACTCTGTCAACTATGGATACAGAGAAAGAACCACCCCAAAATGTGAGAGAAGTGCTCCTTACAAGGATGAATCAATCCCTTGCATAAATGGAGCAACTGTTCAGAAGAGAAGTTTCGACATCTAAACAGGACACCCAGTTTCTTAAGAGGCAGACTTAGCTTTTCCTGTAATGTGGGGTTTCCAAGAGAGAGTGGATGTTACAGTAATACCAAGTATGTTCATTGAGTCAAGAGGTGAAATTACAGAACTGTAAAAGGAGAGGCAAGAATTGTGAGGAGTTCTTGATAGAGAGACGGGTAGACATTGGGTCTTGGAGACATTAAATTTAACAAGATTTTGTGTACCTCACTGAGATATCCTGTCCAAGTATGAGTTTATTGAGGAAGCTGTGTCAAGACAAGATGGAGATTGAGTGAGAGAAGAGTTAGCATTAATGAAAGATGTGACTGAATGCACTGTTCAGTTGTTAGCATATGAGTGCATTGGATTATTTGTGGAGGAGAGGAAATCGTTGAAGGAAGAAAAGCGTAGGGGACAGGACAGAACCTTGAAGGACACCACTGTTGATGGAGAGATAGATCAGCCAGAAAAGCAGCTAGATATCAAGGAGCAAAGTGAGAGAGGAAAGCCAAAAACGGGGAGCGTAAAGATGAGACCCCGATGCCACACCCTGTCAAAAGCTTTAGATAAGTCAAGGGCAACTACATACACATGATTCCCCCAAATCTTTCAGGGATGATGACTAGACATCCTAAGATAGAGAAGAATATCAACAGTGGATCTCGCTTACAAAAGCCATACTGGTGAGCAGAGAGAAGACTGTGATTCTCGAGGTGTTTAAGGATATGGGAGTTGAGGATGGATTCAAAGACACTGGAAATGGTAGATGTCAAAGCAATAGGATGATAGTTAAGGGGGTCTCTTTTCGTTAAGTTTATATCTATGGGTGCATGTTCAACATAATGTTAATATTTCATCATGCTCTCTTGAACTAAACACTGACTTACATTGGCTAATTAACATTTGACATATTCGTCTGAGTTCATGTACATAAATATCGCCATCCATGAATGGTCTAATCTCTGATAATATGTTTCTTTCTCTGTTTATGTAAGCAAATAGCACTTTTGAGTGAGGACTGACCTGATCACAACCTTCAAGTTCTTAAACCAGACTGATGATACAGTCAGTGAACAGTTCTTTGAAAGATGTAGGGATAAGACAACCAGAGGATATACCAAGAAATTTAGCAATAAACCTTAAGAAATGGGTATAGAAATACTTTTCTAGAAGAAAAGTTGGAACCATGAACTAAACTGGGAGAGGATGTGGTGAATGTGGAAAGCATACAAAAGTTAGAAAAAAATTATGATAGCATAACATGGAGAGATGGCATCCTATGAGTGTAAAACCCTCTACCCATGCAGTACATATGGGTAATTACATAATGACATTATGTCTATAGACATAAATACCAAAATATGTCATGTAATAGTATCACTCGACTTGCTTACAAGTGGTTACTCTGTTAGTGAAAAGTCACCTTTGGCCAAATAATACTGTTCTCAATAAATGAAAAGGAGTACAGTCTCATTGAGGAGCTTCTCACTCCAAGGAGTCCATCATTTCCCTGCTCCTGTTTACAGTGTTGCCTCAGGGATGCAGGAGTCCTCTAAAAGTAATATAATCCATTATATAATAATACACAATCATATGGCCCCCTAAACCCAGCAACATGGAGTGCTAAGAATCTCCAGTTTTCCATCTGACTCTACAGCCCATTAAAGGGAAGGCTCAGACAGAAGGAGTTCCAGCCCCTCTTTCTGTCTCTGATAGACCTTCCTCTTTTCCTCTTCACTATACCAACATTTGTGGTCTCTCTAGTAACCTTTGATCACTATACCAACATTTGTGGTCTCTCTAGTAACCTTTCTTCTGTTGAACACCATCTATCAAGTACCTCTCCTAATAGCTTACTTCTCTCTGAGATCTAGCATTCTAATGATGTTCTCATTAGCTCTCTTTTCATATTCAACTATAACCTCTCATGATTATGTTTCAAAGGTGGTGTCTGAGCTTATTCTAACATCAAGACACCTGTCAACACCTCGATAACCTTAAGTCCCCAACCTTTGATGTTATGTGGCTTAAGGTCTGTTTTCCAACTACCATACTTTTCCTTTCTTTCATCAACTGCTCTCCTAATTCTACAAATTTTATATTTTTCTTCAACTATCTAAACTCCTGCCATGAGACAATAGCATCTTCTCACCTGTAAGCCGAGATCCTATACTTAGGGGATTTCAAGGTTCACTAAAGGGAGTGATTGAATTCTACCCACACAGATGGTGGAGGGATTGAAGCTTAAACATTCTCCACTCTCAATGATCCAGAGTACATCATTTCCCACCCTACCCATATTTCTGACCACTGTGGGTACTTTCCTAATATTCTGAATCTGTTTTTCACCTCTAATCCATCCCACTGTAACTATAGAATCTTGCCCTAAATGGTTCATATGATCACACTCTCATACATATATCCAGTCTAATGTCATCTCCCCATCCTGCAGTCCCTTCTATGCATGAATATTGGCACCTCAACAGAGCTGACTTGAATAACTTATATATATATTCTTTTCTGACTTTCCTTGAGTAAATTACTTTCTCATGTGGCAGTTTCTGTATCCACCAGAAGCATAGTAGAGGTTATGTTGCGGGAATGGAAGCATTTATCCCCTCTTTTTCCACGATGACCTCTTCTTCCAACCCATAGTTCAACCATTCCAGCCACAAGACCATTCAAGCAAGGGATCAGGCATATTGGGCTTGGAAAACTCTCCATCCTCCAACTTCCATTCATCAATGCCCGTAATCATTACAGGTTATTATTTTTTATTATACTTTGTCGCTGTCTCCCGCGTTTGCGAGGTAGCACAAGGAAACAGACGAAAGAAATGGCCCAACCCCCCCCCCCCCATACACATGTATATACATACGTCCACACACGCAAATATACATACCTACACAGCTTTCCATGGTTTACCCCAGATGCTTCACATGCCTTGATTCAATCCACTGACAGCACGTCAACCCCGGTATACCACATTGCTCCAATTCACTCTATTCCTTGCCCTCCTTTCACCCTCCTGCATGTTCAGGCCCCGATCACTCAAAATCTTTTTCACTCCATCTTTCCACCTCCAATTTGGTCTCCCTCTTCTCCTCATTCCCTCCACCTCCGACACATATATCCTCTTGGTCAATCTTTCCTCACTCATTCTCTCCATGTGCCCAAACCACTTCAAAACACCCTCTTCTGCTCTCTCAACCACGCTCTTTTTATTTCCACACATCTCTCTTACCCTTACGTTACTCACTCGATCAAACCACCTCACACCACACATTGTCCTCAAACATCTCATTTCCAGCACATCCATCCTCCTGCGCACAACTCTATCCATAGCCCACGCCTCGCAACCATACAACATTGTTGGAACCACTATTCCTTCAAACATACCCATTTTTGCTTTCCGAGATAATGTTCTCGACTTCCACACATTCTTCAAGGCCCCCAGAATTTTCGCCCCCTCCCCCACCCTATGATCCACTTCCGCTTCCATGGTTCCATCCGCTGGCAGATCCACTCCCAGATATCTAAAACACTTCACTTCCTCCAGTTTTTCCCCATTCAAACTCACCTCCCAATTGACTTGACCCTCAACCCTACTGTACCTAATAACCTTGCTCTTATTCACATTTACTCTTAACTTTCTTCTTCCACACACTTTACCAAACTCAGTCACCAGCTTCTGCAGTTTCTCACATGAATCAGCCACCAGCGCTGTATCATCAGCGAACAACAACTGACTCACTTCCCGAGCTCTCTCATCCCCAACAGACTTCATACTTGCCCCTCTTTCCAAAACTCTTGCATTTACCTCCCTAACAACCCCATCCATAAACAAATTAAACAACCATGGAGACATCACACACCCCTGCCGCAAACCTACATTCACTGAGAACCAATCACTTTCCTCTCTTCCTACACGTACACATGCCTTACATCCTCGATAAAAACTTTTCACTGCTTCTAACAACTTTCCTCCCACACCATATATTCTTAATACCTTCCACAGAGCATCTCTATCAACTCTATCATATGCCTTCTCCAGATCCATAAATGCTACATACAAATCCATTTGCTTTTCTAAGTATTTCTCACATACATTCTTCAAAGCAAACACCTGATCCACACATCCTCTACCACTTCTGAAACCACACTGCTCTTCCCCAATCTGATGCTCTGTACATGCCTTCACCCTCTCAATCAATACCCTCCCATATAATTTACCAGGAATACTCAACAAACTTATACCTCTGTAATTTGAGCACTCACTCTTATCCCCTTTGCCTTTGTACAATGGCACTATGCACGCATTCCGCCAATCCTCAGGCACCTCACCATGAGTCATACATACATTAAATAACCTTACCAACCAGTCAACAATACAGTCACCCCCTTTTTTAATAAATTCCACTGCAATACCATCCAAACCTGCTGCCTTGCCGGCTTTCATCTTCCGCAAAGCTTTCACTACCTCTTCTCTGTTTACCAAATCATTTTCCCTAACCCTCTCACTTTGCACACCACCTCGACCAAAACACCCTATATCTGCCACTCTATCATCAAACACATTCAACAAACCTTCAAAATACTCACTCCATCTCCTTCTCACATCACCACTACTTGTTATCACCTCCCCATTTGCGCCCTTCACTGAAGTTCCCATTTGCTCCCTTGTCTTACGCATCATTACAGGTACCTTATACATAAGGCAAAGTAATCCTTCATTCAAAGGAAGCATGATAACCTCTTCGTCATCCACTGACAGGACTCTCTGGTTTTTACCTAAGGGCGTCATCTATCAAAAGGGCTTTCCGGCCTTTAGCTAAGGTCATAGTTAACAACTCTGTCACTCTACTTTTCCTTCACCTTTCCATTCTGACAGTACTATAGCTGTCTCTCCCATAAACAAAGCATCTCTCTTTGGTTCCTGCTTCTCCTCTAACTCTACCTTGGATAACTTTAACATTTTTTTGCCTCCTTATGCTCCTCTTACTAATCCTATGCCCCTCCCCGTGATCTTTCAGAGTGTCCAAAAAGCACTTCTCTCTCTGAACACAAGCAAAGCCTCTGAACTTGTATCTGTGCTTGCTCATTTGTTCCATTTCTGTTTAAAAACCAGAACTTTTCTTCTTGGAAGCAAGTGATGGTACATCCCATCCCTAGGGAGGAAGACTGTTCTAACCCCTTGAACTATTGTCATGTTGTCTTGACTTCTACCATTTCCAAAGTGTTTGAATCCCTCCTCAACTCTCAAATCCTTAGACATCTTGAATCTCATAGTCTTCTCTCTGATCATCAGTATGGCTTCTATTAAGGAAGATCTCCTGGTGATATTTTTTTCTTATCTTATTATGTCTGATTATCATCCATAAAAGATTTTGGGGAATCCTATGTAACTGCCCTTAACATATCCAAAATCTTTTGACAGGGTTTGGTATTGGGGACTCATCTCTTTAAGTACCCTTCTTTTGGCTTCCCTGCCTCACTTTGCTCCCTCATATCTAGCTTCCTCTCAGGCTGATCTACCTCTGTAGTTGATAGATCAGCCAACTCCCTTTCTCCATCAACATAAAAGTCCTTCAAGGTTCTGTCCTGTCCCCTGTGCTTTTTCTCCTTTTTATCAATGTTTCCTCTCCCACAAATAACTAAACGCACTCTTACACTGACAACTCACTGCATTCCTCAACATCCTTCAATTCTGCTTCTTTCACTCAATCTGCATCTTGTCTCAGACTTGAACAGGATATCCCAGCAGGTCAGATGAAATCTGGTTAAACTTAATGACTCCAAGACCCAGTTTCCACCCTTCTCTTTGCTTCTCAACAGTTGCTCAAAAAAAGGATTCATTTGTCCTTGTATGGAGTACTGCTCTCACATCTGGGGTAGTTCTAGCTCTGCATCTTTACTTGACAGAGTCGAGTCAAAACTTGACCTGCTTGCCCTACACAGCAATGTTGGTTTACTTTCCCTCTTCTACAGGTATTACTTTGGCTTTTGCTTCTGAGAGCTGACTGCTTGTGTGCCTCCACAACAAGGTAGACCACACAATACTTGACAAGCTGCTGTGTCACATGATTAATGTGCAGCCACTGGCAACTAACGAGTGGGCCATTTTGATAACTGTTTCTTTCCCTACACCTCGAGCTTTGGAACCTTCTACCCTTTCATATCTCTCTCAATAACTGTGAGTTAAAAGATAGGATTTTCACTTTCTCCAAAACTTTGTAAACATTTTGCATTGTCTTTTCTTTTTACCTTTCATAATCCTTTCTAAATTTCAATTAAGGCCTGGCCTTGATGTGGACTCTTGTTCCATGATGGGAGCCTTCAATGTATAGATAAAAAAAAAAACTAAGTACCCATTTTACCAAACATCTCCAAGGGATGGATGAACAGCTGGGTTTGTTGTGAGGAGACTGTTCTTTCCAGGATGTGAAAGGAGATTAAAAAGTTGGTGGCTACTTTTTATATCAAAGAATCATTACTTGCATGCAAATCTCATCTAAAGTTGCTAAATAAATTCTCCTTGACACATGGGATTAAGCATAAATAATTATGCTACAAACAAAGTTAAGATAAAATTTCAAGACAGCATCTTCCTACCCCTAATTCAATCATTATACCATTACATTATATTTTCTGCTGCAGTAATCATCTTCAATAACTAATGTGCTGCATTTTTTGCAAGATTATATGTATGTCTGTACAAAGCATCAGTGTTTACTGATGTAGACATATGCATATAATTCATGAGAAAAATACAAATATCTTTACACACTTTAACCATTCATTTCTTCAACTGTTTACCTTAGCCTATGATTGTCATACTGATGCTTTCGATGTGAGATCTCTGAATCAATGAAAGTCCAGTTTCTTGATTCATGCCATCGTGTATCATCCTGAGAATTTCTGCGTGAGTCATGGCTTCTGACAGGGGAATCACCTAGACCATCAGTAGATGACAAGGACTGAAACAAAAGCATGCATATTAACTCACTATTCTAACTCTTAAAGCACAAACAATCAAAAAAGATTGGTGATACATTTCTTCCTTGAAAATATCTATGATATTGTCAAACATCTTCAAGCAGTTTTCTAGGTGGATGAAGTTTGTCAAAATTCTTTAACTTACAGTTGAGAAGATCAATTAATCATTATTGTCAATAACTAAAACAAACTTATTATACTGTAATACTTTAAGACACCTGAATATATTCAGACTTTTCTTTAAGCATATCTTTATTTCTATCACCTAAAATAAAAGGCAAATATATCTTAATGATCATGAACATATCATCAAATTAAAGCTCACAAAAGATCAATCGAGAATATTTTGTACACCCAGTTAAAACCAAAACATTTCACAATATCTATAATTCTGTAAATATATCATCATTGTATTGAGAGACAAAGGAAATATTCAGCATTCACAACCAAGATATCTGGGCTTGATCTCAGGGTTAAGCAGTCTTTTCATCTAGTTACTTACTGACTTGCACCGAGCCCCATGCTCTGTAAATTCCTTTACTAAGCTAACTTTTTCACCTGGGAAGATGCCACTCTGAGTGGGTATTGTCATGAAGGATGTTAGGAAGAGCTTTTTGTAAACATTTCCATCATGTGAAATATTTCTGTAATACTTTGCAAAATCATAGCAACAGGAAGCAGTACATAAGAAACAATGGGCAACTGTAACTATACATGCATCTTTAAAGGATGTGAAGCAGAAAAATAACACAAAACCTAAAAATTCAATACTATCATCACTTTATTCCATTCATACAAAGAACTATATTATGCAACTGCAAAATTAGTTCCAATAAACAAAGATGATATAAAATCATGAACACTGTATTCAACTTTCATCCATTACAAAGTAAATGTCAAAATTTTCACAATGATCTTACCATAACATGAAAGCATAAAAACTAGCACATGGTTCACCTTCATTCTTATGTATAACTACTCATAAGAGCTTAATTCATTTCTTAAGCAATGATATCACCTCTTTCTGTCTAATTAAATTCTGATATTCAGAAAATACTAGAGTGAGGAACCTTAACTATGTGCAATACCTGATTAGCCAAATTTCTAATCTGAAGTCTGCACATATAAGGAATGTCCACATTTATGAAGACAGATAGAAACATGCTGTGAGCTAATACCTATACAGAGATTGAAATATTTGTGAGCTCTGAGCTCTATTACATACAGACTCTCCCCCTGAAAAGGCACAATAGCAAGTTAATTTGTTGGTAAAATGAATGATACTCCTGATATATACAAGCATTCCAACAGTCCAGCGAGATTCATTTCAACAACATTTCAAACTAGGCAATTTTTTAGGCTACAGAATTTTCCCACTAAAACTTGGTACACACTACTGGCACATGCCTCTACTGACATTCATATTCCAAGTTAGCACTGGTTTCAGAAAATTCAGACCAGGCAGTCACCCTCCTCCTCCTCCTCCACCCTCCCCCTCTTCCTCATGAACTTAACATCATACAATAAACTTAATTATAATGATGATTAACAGTCTTATAATCATTCTTACCCTTTTAATCCCATGAAAGGTAAAATAGATTTATATCTATGTAAATCTAACAGTTTTGGTGATTTACACTAGTGACTAGTGAAACAGCATTGTCAGTTGCACCACTTTCCCAAAACAGTGACCTAAGTTTATAAAATGAACTTTTCTCTACCTTCAAAAGCATATCAGTTTTGTTTCACTCCTTAAAATTCCCTGATTACTGTTATCAGCTGTTTTATGTCATCAAATATCATAAGTTTATTTTCAATCAAAACTGGTCAGCCATTTCATATGAACTTACTTCTGTACAATGGCAGTATTCAATTATATGACAATGTGACAATATCAGCAACTGAATTTAACATCTAAATAACTCACCAAGAACTAAGTTCTCTAAAATACGGTGTGATCTTAAATATCACTCGATTTAAGCTTTTTGGTTTTAAGCTTTTTGTTATTGTCTCAGCAAGTTCATAATTCAACCCTCTTCCCTTAAAAGTTCATTCCCCCTCTGCACCAAATCCTGGATACATGCCTAGTTAAGGATGTCAAGAATAGCTCTAGTCTTTGGCTGCCCACTGTATTTAGATACAATGCCCAAGTATTTACCGAACAAAGCTGGACTATTGGAACTCATCACCAGACTTTAAGGAACCAAGTCACAAATGAAAAATACCAGGCAAATGTAGACCTTACTTCATACAATGTTTTGTGGAGAAACAAAGCTACTGACTGGAAAAGAAAAATCCACCTTTAAACAGGTAACCTTAATCTCAGATCTAAAAAATTAATTATGGCATATAACATATCATCCATTAATTGTATGAGAATTGTCAAAGGATATCAGACAAAAGTGTAAGTAAGATTTACAGGGAAAATGTCTATTTCTAAAGCAGGTAACTTCAACCTTTCATCTGATGGCCTTATTCTAGCATTTCACACATCACTTTGCCAAGATAGAAGTGTCAGTGACATTATCATAAAGACATTTCACATGGAAGCAAAGTTATGAACCACATGAAAAAGATTAATTTTCAGAACTACTGAGCTTACCCTCTACCGAAAATTTTAGTTTTGGTATGATACTGTCGTCTTATGGTTTGCCCCAGTCGAAAAATCATTGTAATAATACACAATCCTGAAGTGCTATCACGTGTATTTATGTTTTATGCTATTCACAAGAACTGCTGTTTAGTTTTATGAAATCAATGACATCATTATAACAGCACCAGCTTTGGAAAAGAAAAAAAAATCACCCAACATCCTATTAAATACAATTCATCCACTCCACTTTATACTTCGCCTGCCTGGTCTTCTAATCCCTCAAAAGCAAGTACAATAAAAAAGCTGGAAACCACACAAAATAGTGCATCTATAACATTCACACAAACCCACAACAAACGTCCCATCCAGACCACTCAACAACTATGTAACTAACTATCAACCCCAAAGTAAAATGAAAAGCTTACCCCTGCCTCACACTGTAGTAATCTCTATTCTTAGATTCCCCACTCCCAACAATGATAACACCGTCAAAACACATACACATTGAACTAAACAAACAAGCACTAAACAACAGACTTAAATCAGTTTTAAACTCCAATCCACCATACATACACCAATCAGAATGCACAGAAATACCATACAGACTCTCCTGTCTATGCTCTGGAGCCTATCCATCACTACAAACACTGTTTCAACATATAAGTCTAGATCTAAAAGGTGCTCTCAAAATTCAAACTGTCTTCTAATTAATGTCATTTCCCATCTTCTATTTTTTCCTTCAGCTCTATTTTGTTCTTCCCCTTAGGTAAACTTATGAAAAACTTGAGACTCACTGTGGTTGCTTTTGGAAGCATCTAGCAGCCCTCTTACAGTAAAATCAATAGTAAACTTCTCCTGATATACCTGTCAATGTCTCCATTTTTGTCACAAATGTGCTGAATGAAAGATGACTTTTGCTTATTAATTGACAGCTTGATGATATCCAATTATGCATATACAATCTATTACATATTCATCTCCTTTTACAAAACTGCAGAACATGAGCCAAGGGAATGTAATGAGAATGAATAACAAATGTTCCTTGCTTGGAGATATCTTACATCAATCATAGGGTGACTAGATGATAGGAGGCAGAGATGGAAGAAGAGAAATACATTGTACATACCATACTTCATACTTTTTTTCCCTTGATGTACCATTGGCTATGAAGACATTTTCACATATATTTGATATCGTATTGCTTTACTGATAAACTCTTATACTACCAGAGACACATCAGTGGTTTATTTGCAATGAAGTACTCGCTGAGATTTTACTACCAAGATATAATCATCCATAAGGACACATGACTGCTTATGTCATAGTGAACCAAAATAGCCCCTCATTTTAGCAGTTCTAGGGTAAACATAGTATAATAATTTTGAATGATATCAATTTTTACTCTAATGCAACCATATGATGTGAAGTTCTTTCCAAATGAGACATCAATCAAACTGCTGCTTCAGGGTTTCCCCACATCAGTCCATGAGCCCCAGCAAACTGTTAAATTTGAAAAGAAGGCAACATATTTTGGCATCAGTTACAGTAGCTTCTCATCCACTTAAAATTCAAGACAACTTGGAATTTCTCAGTCTACTGTGTCCTAGTAGTTGATGGTGAGGGATGAGGAAAAAAATATACAAGATTGGGACATATCAGGCACACCCAAAAAGGCTAATGCTGCTCAAGACCAAACAACATAGAGAGCTATCCAAACTAACCCATTCACCAATGCCTCTGCAATAAATCAGGATCAGCAACTTGACATGGCAGGAAGAACTGTAAGAAATAGGCTGCAAGAGGCTGGAATATACTATAGGGCATCTGCTACAAAACAGACATCAACAAAGACATATTGAGAACACTGGCTTAGTTTTGCCCAGCATTAAGGAGATGAAGGGCTTCATGTCTCATCTTTTCACCTGGACTGATGACAAAACCAGCTCCTTTTCTATGGCAAACTTCAAAACTAACGAAGGAACACTCTATGAAGAAACAAAGAGCAAGCACATCACTAGCAATGTATGGAGCTGGATCTACCTGCATGTTGTTGAAGAGCTGGTCAAAACAGAGAGAAGGTTAACTGCTGATCAATTAATGCAAATATTTAAGTGATAATGCTTCCCCGTGTGGACCTATGCTCTCCTTTTTCTTGTACAAATTGTCTTTATCCATGAGATGTGCCCCAGTCACACATCCAGGAGTGTCATACATTAGTCTGATGAGCAAACGAACTTATACCTTCTGGGCTGGCCATGTTAAAATTTTGATATGAACACCAAAAGAAAACATCTGAGCAAATACTGTAAGCATGCAAAAGCCAACAAGGACACCACTGTCAGCTGTTGCAAAACAAAACAGAATTGGAAGGTGTTGAGGAGGATGCCTGAGTTAGTGTACAGATATGTAATCACTTATTTGTACAGTATAAGGAGAGAGTTCCACACCTGTGGAGCCCTGTTTCCTAAATGTTCTATGCCATCAAGTCACATATTAAACTTCTGTAAAATGTCAGCATTAGTTGGTTTATTTAAACTATCCATCATTCTAACACTAAACCAGTAATACTTCTTAAAATCCTTTCTAACTGATGCTGCATCTCTTGAAGAACTGTTCACAATCAATCTGGTCAAGCCAATTTAGGAAACTTGAAGGTTATCAGGTCTCCTTCTGTTTTTCTCCTCCATGATGGACAGTTTTGCAGTGCTCAGCCTCACATTGTATTAGCTGCTCTTCTCTGTATCCTCTCTATCAAATGTGTGTGTTTCTTTGGATGATGCGACCAGAATGTGAGGCATGATCCAGTTATAGTCTCATATACATTGTGAATAATCTACTAAGCATGTCCTCTTCCATGTACTCAAATGTGATTTTTATATTTTCTAGCAGACAGTTTGCCTCTTTCACAATTCTCCCAATGTGTAACTTTGGCAACAGATTAAGCACATTGGCAACCCCTATGTCTCTTTCACATGCAGATTCCTGTAATTTATTTTCTATTAGGTAATAATCACACACACGACTTCATTCACTCTGTTCTATCCTCATTACCTTGCACTTACTTGGATTGCATCTCATTATCCATTTATCAGTCCAACTTAGGAGTTTGCCCAGGTTCTCTTTAGGATGATATAATCATCATTCTTTATTTCTCTCATGGCCTTGGAATTATCTGCTAAGATGGTTTGATACAATTCCAGTCCTTCAGGAAAGTCTTTAACATACAAATAAGAACTGCAGTGGGCCTAAGACTGAGCCCTTCGGCATGCCATTTATAACCCCAGCCCACTTCAAGGATATTCTTTTAACCTTTGTTCTCTGCTTCCTTCCAATAAGGTAGTCATCTATCTAGTGAAGGAGCCTACCCTTTACTCTTGCCAATAGATAAAGCTCACCAACTTAACTTCTGCACCATATACTCTTAAGACCTTCCACAAAGCATCTCTATCAAACCCATCATATGCCCTCTCCAGATCCATAAATGCTACTTACAAATCCATCTGCTTTTCTAAGTCTTTCTCAAACACTTTTCAAAGGAAACACCTGATCCACATATCCTCTACCACTTCTGAAATCACACAGTTCTTCCCCAGTCTGATGCACTGTACATGCCTTCACCTTCTCAATTAGTACCTCCCCATACAATTTTCCAGGAATACTCAACAAACTTATTTTGCTGTAGTTTGAACAATCACCTCTATCTCCTTTGCCTTTGTACAATGGCATTCTGCCAATCCTCAAGCACTTCACCATGATCCTAAAAACAGTGAACATCCTTACCAACCAATCAACAACACAGTCACCCCCTTCGTGATAAATTCAACTGAAATACCATTCAAACCTGATGCCTTGCCAGATTTCATCTTCTACAAGGCTTTCACCAACTCTTCTCTCTTCACCATACCATTTTCCCTGACTCTCTCACTTTGCACACCACCCCGACCAAAACACCCTACATCTGCCACTCTATCATCAAACAAATTCAAGAAACCTTCAAGACACTCACTCCATCTCCTTCTCACTTCATCACTAACTGTTATCACTTGCCCCTTGCCACCTTCACTGATGTTCCCATTTATTTTTGCCTTACACACATTATTTACCTCATGCGTCAGGGATGTGTGATGTCCCCATGGTTGTTATATTAGTTCATGGATGGGTAGTTAGGGAGGCAAATGCAAGTTTTGCAGAGAGGAGCGGGTATGCAGTCTGTTGGGGATGAGAGGGCCTGGGAAGTGAGTCAGTTGTTCACAGATGATACAGCACTGGTGACTGATTCAAGTGAGAAAATGCAGCAGTTGGTGACTGAGTTTGAAAAGTGTGTGAAAGGAGAATGTCGAGAGTAAATGTGAATAAAAGCATGGTTATTAGGTTCAGCAGGGTTGAGGGACAAGTTGGAATGTATGTTTGAATGGAGAAAAATTGGAGGAAGTGAAGTGTTTTAGATATCTGAGAGTGGACTTAGCAGTGAATGGAACCATGGAAGCAGAAGTGAGTCATAGGGTGGGGGAGGGGGCAAAGGTTTTGGGAGCGATGAACAATGTGTAAAAAGAGAAAACGTTATCTCGGAGAGCAAAAATGGTTATGTTCGAAGGAATAGTAGTTTCAACAATATTAGATGGCTGCGAGGCATGGGCTATAGATAGGGTTATATGGAGGAGGGTGGATGTGTTGGAAATGAAATGTTTGAGGACAATATGTGGCGTGAGGTGGTTTGATTGAGTAAGTAATAAGAGGGTAAGAGATATGTGTGGAAATAAAAAAACACCCCGGTATACCACATCATTCCAATTCACTCTATTCCTTGCATGCCTCTCACCCTCCTGTATGTTCAGGCCCCAATCACTCAAAATCTTTTTCACTCCATCCTTCCACCTCCAATTTGGTCTCTCACTTCTCATTCTCTCCACCTCTGACAAATATCCTCTTTGTCAATCTTTCCTCACTCATTCTCTCAATGTGACCAAACCATTTCAATACACCTTCTTCTGCTCTCTCAACCACTCTCTTTTTATTACTACACATCTCACTTACCCTTTCGTTACTTACTCGATCAAACTACCTCAAACAACATATTGTCCTCAAACATCTCATTTTCAAAACATCCACCCTCCTTCGGACAACCCTATCTGTAGCCTATGCCTCACAACCATAAAACATTGTTGGAATCCCTATCCTTTAAAAATACACATTTTTGTTCTCCGAGATAAAGTTCTTGCCTTCCACACATTCTTCAATGCTCCCAGTACCTTCACCCCCTCCCCCAGCCTGTGACTCACTTCCGCTTCCAAGGTTCCATCCGCTGCTAAATCCACTCCCAGATAGCTAAAACACTTCACTTCCTCCAGTTTTTCTCTATTAAAACTTACCTCCCAACTGACTTGTCCCTCAACCCTACTAAACCTAATAACCTTGTTCTCATTCATATTTACTCTCAGCTGTCTTCTTTCGCACACTTTACCAAACTCAGTTACCAACTTCTGCAGTCTCACCCGAATCAGCCATCAGTGCCATATCATCAGCGAACAACAACTGACTCACTTCCCAAGCTCTCTCATCCACAATACTGCATACTTGCACCTATCTCCAAAACTCTTGCATTTACCTCCCTAACAACCCCATCCAGAAATAAATTAAACAACCAAGGAGACATCATGCATCTCTACCGCAAACTGACTCACTGGGAACCAATCACTTTCCTATCTTCCTACTCATACACATGCCTTACATCCTCAAAAAAACTTTTCACTGCTTCTAACAACTTACCTCCCACACCATATACCTCATAATACTTTCCATAGAGCATCTCTATCACCACTATCATATGCCTTCTCCAGATAGACAAATGCTACATACAAATCCATCTGTTATTCTCATATACATTCTGCAGTTTCTCACCTAAATCAGCCATCAGCACTGTATCATCAGCAAACAACAATTGACTCACTTCCCAAGCCCTCTCATACACAACAGACTGCATACTTGCCCCCTCTCTCCAAAACTCGTGCGTTCACCTCCCTAAAAACCCCATCCATAAACAAATTAAACAACCAAGGAGACATCAAGCACCCTGCTGCAAACGGACATTCACTAAGAACCAATCACTTTCCTCTCTTCCTACTCGTACTGTACATGCCTTACATCCTCGATAAAAACTTTTCACTGCTTCTAGCAACTTGCCTCCCACACCATATATTCTTAATACTTTCCACAGAGCATCGCTATCAACTCTATCATGTGCCTTCTCCAGATCCATAAATGCTACATACAAATCCATTTGTGTATATATATATATATATATATATATATATATATATATATACAAGAATATATGGTGTGGGAGGAAAGTTGTTAGAAGCAGTGAAAAGTTTTTATCGAGGATGTAAGGCATGTGTACGTGTAGGAAGAGAGGAAAGTGATTGGTTCTCAGTGAATGTAGGTTTGCGGCAGGGGTGTGTGATGTCTCCATGGTTGTTTAATTTGTTTATGGATGGGGTTGTTAGGGAGGTAAATGTAAGAGTTTTGGAAAGAGGGGCAAGTATGAAGTCTGTTGGGGATGAGGGAGCTTGGGAAGTGAGTCAGTTGTTGTTCGCTGATGATACAGCGCTGGTGGCTGATTCATGTGAGAAACTGCAGAAGCTGGTGAATGAGTTTGGTAAAGTGTGTGGAAGAAGAAAGTTAAGAGTAAATGTGAATAAGAGCAAGGTTATTAGGTACAGTAGGGTTGAGGGTCAAGTCAATTGGGAGGTGAGTTTGAATGGAGAAAAACTGGAGGAAGTGAAGTGTTTTAGATATCTGGGAGTGGATCTGGCTGCGGATGGAACCATGGAAGCGGAAGTGGATCATAGGGTGGGGGAGGGGGCGAAAATTCTGGGGGCCTTGAAGAATGTGTGGAAGTCGAGAACATTATCTCAGAAAGCAAAAATGGGTATGTTTGAAGGAATAGTGGTTCCAACAATGTTGTATGGTTGCGAGGTGTGGGCTATGGATAGAGTTGTGCGCAGGAGGATGGATGTGCTGGAAATGAGATGTTTGAGGACAATGTGTGGTGTGAGGTGGTTTGATCGAGTGAGTAACGTAAGGGTAAGAGAGATGTGTGGAAATAAAAAGAGCGTGGTTGAGAGAGCAGAAGAGGGTGTTTTGAAGTGGTTTGGGCACATGGAGAGAATGAGTGAGGAAAGATTGACCAAGAGGATATATGTGTCGGAGGTGGAGGGAACGAGGAGAAGAGGGAGACCAAATTGGAGGTGGAAAGATGGAGTGAAAAAGATTTTGTGTGATCGGGGCCTGAACATGCAGGAGGGTGAAAGGAGGGCAAGGAATAGAGTGAATTGGAGCGATGTGGTATACCAGGGTTGACGTGCTGTCAGTGGATTGAATCAAGGCATGTGAAGCGTCTGGGGTAAACCATGGAAAGCTGTGTAGGTATGTATATTTGCGTGTGTGGACGTATGTATATACATGTGTATGGGGGGGTTGGGCCATTTCTTTCGTCTGTTTCCTTGCGCTACCTCGCAAACGCGGGAGACAGCGACAAAGTATAATAAAAAAAAATAATATATATAAATATTATCCCTGGGGATAGGGGATTAAGAATACTTCCCACGTATTTCCTGCGTGTCGTAGAAGGCGACTAAAAGGGGAGGGAGCGGGGGGCTGGAAATCCTCCCCTCTCGTTTTTTCTTTAATTTTCCAAAAGAAGGAACAGAGGGGGCCAGGTGAGGATATTCCAAAAAAGGCCCAGTCCTCTGTTCTTAACGCTACCTCGCTAACGCGGGAAATGGCGAATAGTTTTAAAAATATATATATATATATATATATATATATATATATGGAGCAGGGGCTGGAAATCCTTTCCTCTCTTCTTTTTTCTTTTTAATTTCCAAAAGAAGGAAGAGAGAAGGGGGCCAGGTGAGGATATTCCCTCAAAGGTCCAGTCCTCTTTTCTTAATGCTACCTCGCTAATGCGGGAAATGGCGAATAGTATGAAAGAAAGAAAGATATATATATATATATATATATATATATATATATATATATATATATATATATATATATATATATATATATATTTGTTTTTTTCTATTATACTTTGTCACTGTGTCCCGCATTAGTAAGGTAGCGCAAGGAAACAGACGAAAGAATGGCCCAACCCACCCACATACACATGTATATACATACACGCCCACACATGCACATATACATACCTACACATTTCAATATATACATATATATACATACAAAGACATATACATATATACACATGTACATAATTCATACTTGCTGCCTTTATCTATTCCCATCGTCACCCTACCACACATGGAATGACAACCCCCTCCCCCCTGCACGTGCGCGAGGTAGTGCTAGGAAAAGACAACAAAGGCCACATTCGTTCACACTCAGTCTCTAGCTGTCAAGTATAATGCGCTGAAACCACAGCTCCCTTCCCACATCCAGGCCCCACAAAACTTTCCATGGTTTACCTCAGACGCGTCACATGCCCTGGTTCAATCCACTGGCAGCACGTCGACCCCGGTATACCACATCGTTCCAATGGACTCTATTCCTTACACGCCTTTCACCCTCCTGCATGTTTAGGCCCCGATCGCTCAAATCCTTTTCACTACATCCTTACACCTCCAATTTGGTCTCCCACTTCTCGTTCCCTCCACCTTTGAAGCACATATCATCTATGTCAATCTTTCCTCACTCATTCTCTCCATGTGACCAAACCATTTCAATACACCTTCTTCTGCTCTCTAAACCAAACTCTTTTTATTACCACACATCTCTCTTAACCTTTCATAACTTACTCGAAACCACCTCACACCACAAATTTTCCTCAAACATCTCATTTCCAACACATCCACCCTCCTCCACACAACTCTATCAACAGCCCATGCCTTGCAACCATGCAACATTGTTGGAACCACAAACACACCCATTTTCGCTTTCCGAGATATTGTTCTCACCTTCCACACATTTTTCAGTGCCCCCAGAACTTTCACCCCCTCCCCCAACGTGTGACTCACCTCCACTTCCATGATTCCATCTGCTGCCAAAGCCACTCCCTGATATCTAAAACACTTCACTTCCTCCAGTTTTTCTCCATTCAAACTTACCTTCTAATTGACTTGTTCCTCAACCCTACTGTGTCTAATAACCTTGCTCTTATTCACACTTACTCTCAGCTTTCTTCTTTCACACACTTTACCAAACTCAGTCACCAGCTTCTGCAGTTTCTCACCTGAATCAGCCATCAGCACTGTATCTTCATCGAACAACAACTGACTCACTTCCCAAGCCCTCTCATCCACAACAGACTGCATACTTGCCCCTCTCTCCAAAACTCTTGCATTCACCTCCCTAACAGCCCCATCCATAAACAAATTAGATAACCATGGAGACATCACGCACCCCTGCAGCAAACCGACAATCACTGAGAACCAATCACTTTCGTCTCTTCCTACTCGTACACATACCTTACATCCTCGATAAAAACTTTTCACCGCTTCTAGCCACTTGCCTCCAACACCATATACTCTTAATACCTTCCACAGTGCATCTCTATCAACTATCAGATGCCTTCTCCAGATCCATAAATGCTACATACAAATCCATTTGTTTTTCTAAGTATTTCTCACATACATTCTTCAAAGCAAGCACCTGATCCACACGTACACTACCACTTCTGAAACCACACTACTCTTCCTCAATGTGATGTTCTGCACATGCCTTCACCCTCTCAATCAATACCCTCCCATATAATTTACCAGGAATACTCAACAGACTTATACATCTGTAATTTGAACGCTCACCTTTATCCCCTTTGCCTTTGTACAATGGCACTACGCATGCATTCTGCTAATCCTCAGGCACTTCACCATAAGTCATACATACACTGAATATCCTCACCAACCAGTCAACAACACAGTCACCCAATTTTTTAATAAATTCCACTGCAATACCATCCAAACCAGCAGCCTTGCCGGCATTTATCTTCTACAAAGCTTTCACCACCTCTTCTCTGTTTACCAAATCATTCTCCCTGATCCTCTCACTTCGCACACCACCTCGACCAAAACACCCTATATCTGCCACTCTATCATCAAACACATTCAACAAACCTTCAAAATACTCACTCCATCTCCTCACATCACCACTACTTGTTATTACCTCACCATTAGCCTCCTTCACCGAGGTTCCCATTTGTTCTCTTGTCTTACACACTTTATTTAACAACTTCCAAAATATCTTTTTATTATCCCTAAAATTTGATGATACTCTCTCACCCCAACTCTCATTTACCCTCTTTTTCACCTCTTGCACCTTTCTCTTGACCTCCTGCCTCTTTCTTTTATACATCTCCCAATCATTTGCACTATTTCCCTGCCAAACTCGTCCAAATGCCTCTCTCTTCTTTTTCACTAATAATCTTACTTCTTCATCCCACCACTCACTACCCTTTCTAATCTCCCCACCTCCCACGCTTCTCATGCCACAAGCATCTTTTGTGCACGCCATCACTGCTTCCCTAAATACATCCCATTCCTCCCCCACTCCCCTTATGTACTTTGCTCTCACCTTTTTCCATTCTGCACTCAGTCTCTCCTGGTACTTCCTCACACAAGTCTCCTTCCCAAGCTCACCTACTCTCACCACTCTCTCCAACCCAACACGTGCAATATATATATATATATATATATATATATATATATATATATATATATATATATATATATATATATAAAACACAATCAAAAAGCCCTCAATAAACAGTAGGCCAAATCATGCAACAATTGGGAGTGTTTACGCCATCAAATGCAAGGCATGTAAATATATTTATACAGGCAAGATAGGTAAAACTGTAATGGAGAGGTGTTATTGGCAATGTCATTCAGTATGCAGTGATGACCACAAAAATGCGATTGCTAAACGTTGTCATGAATATGATCACTCTATAGATCTTGAAAATCACTTTATCTTATACCCTTCTGCTGATTATGCCACATGCAATATCACTGAATCTTTCTTAATTGCTAAAACAAAGAACTTTAATATATCCCTAGGCAATTTTAAATCCCATCATAGCCTTAACCAAATCAGTAAGAGAATTGATAAAACGGACATAAAATAAGTTGTCCAAGACATACGCAGATACCCCACCATTTGACACCCCCCTTAATCACTCTTCCTAACAATAGTTATGGTCAGACAAAGCAGACAGTGCTTTTTCTACAAAGACTGGTGTAAGAGGGCAGGAATCAAGTGTAATGCTGGGGTTTAAATAACTTTGTTAAGTACTGGCACTTGATGAGGTGTAATGTCACCATGAAACATATTGTGCCACATGTACAGAAAAATTATATGTTAAATAAAACTGTATGAACTCTACTGAAGTGCAATTTCACCTTCATATACATATGAAGGTGATTAGGAGTTCATACAATTTTGTTTGATATGTAATTTTTCTATACATGTGGTACGATATGTTTCATGGAGACAGTCCATCTTAGCAGGTGCCAGTGTATGTTTGTGTGTGTGTGTGTGTGTGTGTGTGTGTGTGTGTGTGTGTGTGTGTGTGTGTACATATATATATATATATATATATATATATATAGATCAAATTACAGAGGTATAAGTTTGTTGAGTATTCCTGGTAAATTATATGGGAGGGTATTGATTGAGAGGGTGAAGGCAACCCTGGTATACCACATCGCTCCAATTCACTCTATTCTTTGCCCTCCTTTCACCCTCCTGCATGTTCAGGCCCCGATCACACAAAATCTTTTTCACTCCATCTTTCCACCTCCAATTTGGTCTCCCTCTTCTCCTCGTTCCCTCCACCTCCGACACATATATCCTCTTGGTCAATCTTTCCTCACTCATTCTCTCCATGTGACCAAACCATTTCAAAACACCCTCTTCTGCTCTCTCAACCACGCTCTTTTTATTTCCACACATCTCTCTTACCCTTACGTTACTTACTCGATCAAACCACCTCACACCACACATTGTCCTCAAACATCTCATTTCCAGCACATCCATCCTCCTGCGCACAACTCTATCCATAGCCCACGCCTCGCAACCATACAACATTGTTGGAACCACTATTCCTTCAAACATACCCATTTTTGCTTTCCGAGATAATGTTCTCGACTTCCACACATTCTTCAAGGGTCCCAGAATTTTCGCCCCCTTCCCCACCCTATGATCCA